>NC_083243.1:3814067-3916814 GCF_032191835.1 Heteronotia binoei | reverse complement strand
GCTAGTATCCACCGCCCCCCTCCCTTTTACAACGTTTGGGCAAACAGTAAGTCCATCTAGCCCAAGGATGTTTACGCCACACTCTGGCTGTGAGGTGCCTCTCCGTCACATTCACACAGACAGCTCTTATCAGGTCTGGAAGAAGTGTGAGAAAGGGAGATGTTTTTTAATAGCCTAAATTCCTTCGTAAGAAAAGAGATACTGTGTACTAACCTTGGAACCCGTGACTCAAACTGCATCTGTATACTATCCTTTGAAGTAATCTTATATAGTAAGATTCGGGGAGGGACGGTGGCTCAGTGGCAGAGGCATCTGCTTGGTAAGCAGAAGGTCCCAGGTTCAATCCCTGGCATCTCCAAAAAGGGTCCAGGCAAGTAGGCGTGGAAATCCTCAGCTTGAGACCCTGGAGAGCTGCTTGCAGTCTGAGAAGACAATACTGAGTTTGATGGACCAAGGGTCTGATTCAGTATAAGGCAGCTTCATATGTTCATATGTCCTTGGTAAAGCTTCAGAGTTTCTACAATAAAGCAACTTTTGAGTTAACAACAAAAGACTGATTGTCGAGAAATATCGATGCTTGACACCTGGACATCTCCCAGCATTACAGCCAGGCCTCCGATTCAGAAGGACCTCACAGGAGCTCAGCTCCTGAACCTTTCTGAGGGTTCCCCCTCTTCCTCCCCACCTACCTTGTCAGTAGGTGCAGCTGCATAACAATCCCTGGATTAGGAGAGCGGGGCAGCCAGCCAACCACCAAGGTAGGGTTGCCAAGTCCCTGGTTTCCTGCAGCGGGGGACTTTCACGCGCACACGAAGAACGCACGCGACGCAATGACCTCACCCGGAAGTGACATCATCAAAATGGCAGTGCGGGCATGCCGCTCTAGGCGTTTCTAGCTGTTTCAGAGGTAAAAACTCTTCTGGTGCCTGTTGTACCATAGAGTTTTCCCTCCCAAATGGCTAGAGCATCTGGGGAAAACCATAGAGTTTCCCCTGGAAATGCCTAGAGCGGCCCTGCGCGTGTGCCGCCATTTTTGATGGCGTCACTTCCGGGTGTAAGAATTTGCCAGACAAAAGAGTGCAGTCTGTACTGGAGAGTCACACGAGAAAAGAAATCCAGAGCAAAAGAGACCCCCGTGGCATAGAGTGGACAGCTGCAGTCCAAGCTCTGCTCACGACCTGAGTTCGATCCCGGCGGAAGCTGGGTTCAGGTAGCCGGCTCCAGGTTGACACAGCCTTCCATCCTTCCGAGGTCGGTCAAAGGAGTACCCAGCTTGCTTGGGGGAAAGTGTAGATGACTGGGGAAGGCAATGGCAAACCACCTCATAGAGAGTGCATCAGGAATGTGACGTCACCCCATGGGTCGGTAATGACTTGGTGCTCGCACAGGGGGCTGCCTTGACCTTTTTACCAGATCAAAAACGGAAGCCTCTGATATGTTATTAAGGATGGACACGTGTGAAGCTCCGTTCTACTGAATCCAGCCCTCAGCCCATCGAGGTTAGAACGGATAGAAGGAAGTCTTTCTTCACCCAGAGGGTGATGAACACATGAAATTCCTTGCCACAGGAGGTGGTGGCAGCTACAAGCATGGCCACCTTCAAGAGGGGATTGGATAAAAATATGGAGCAGAGGTCCATCAGTGGCTATTAGCTGCAGCTTATTGTTGGAGCTTTCTGTTTGGGAGGGGCAACAGGGTGAGGGCTTCTGGTGTCCTGGCCCCACTAATTGTCCTCCTGATGGCACGTGGGGGTTTTTTTTGGCCACTGTGTGACAGAGTGTTGGACTGGATGGGCCACTGGCCTGATCCAACATGGCTTCTCTTATGTTCTTATGTTAAGGTCAATATTGTCTACTCAGACTGGCAGCAGCTCTCCAGGGTCTCAGGCAGAGGTCTTCCACGTTACCCTACAACAGGTCCCTTTTGAGTGGAAATGCCAGGGAATTGAACCTGGGACCTTTCGCACGCCAAACAGAGGGCTCTACCACTGAGCCATCGCCCCTCCCCAAACACACATGAAGCTGTCTTATCTTGAATCAGACTCTTGGTCTCCCAAAATCAGAACTGTCTACTCAGACCAGAGTAGCGCTCCAGGGTTTCAGGCAGAGATTTTTCACATCAGGGCTTGTTTTGTAGAAAAATAGGTGGCAGAGCTCATTAGCATATGCCACCCCCCTCCCCGGCAAAAGCAACCCGATGCAAGAAAGGAGAGCCCCGGGGTGAGCGAGGCCTGCTTGGGCTGACTTGAGATCCAGCCAGCCCAAGCAGGCCTCGCTCGCCTGGGGCTCTCCTTGGCCACACGCCCCTACGGTCAAAAGGTCAGCAAGCCATCCGCTGCCAGGATCACATAAGAAATGGAGAAAGGGTGGCGTGGGCTTCTCCAGGGGTTAATGAGGGCTGCTGGGGGTGTGGCAAAGCCCCTGGTGGCTGGCTGGCTGCCCACTCTCCTAATCGTTAATGTTATGCAGCTGCACCTCCTATTCAATGGACAAGGTAGGTGGGAAGGAGGAGGAGGAACCCTCAGAAAAGTTCAGGAGCTGAGCTCCTGCTGATTCTGGGGCCTGTTCCACATTGTCTACCAACTGGAGATGCCAAGGATTGAACCTAGGACCTTCTGCATGCCAAACAGAGGCTCTGCCACTGAGCCACCCCACCTCCATGCTCAGCTTGAGGCCTTCCACGATTGCAGGAGCAGAGGAAAGAGAAGGGCCTCTCTCCTCACCCACTCCAGAGCAGCAGCTACATTTGGGAGGGATAGTGGCTCAGTGGTAGAGCACCTGCTTGGTAAGCAGAAGGTCCCAGGTTCAATCCCCGGCATCTCCAACAGAGAAGGGTTTCAGGGAAATAGGCAAAATAGGCGTGAAAAATCTCCAGCTTGAGACTCTGGAGAGCTGCTGCCAGTCTGAGTGGACAATACTGACTTTGATGGACCCAGGGTCTGATTCAGTATAAGGCAGCTTCATTAGGGGTGGGACAGTGGCTCAGTGGTAGAGCATCTGCTTGGTGAGCAGAAGGTCCCAGGTTGAATCCACGGCATCTCCAACTAAAAAGGGTCCAGGCAAATAGGTGTGAAAAATCTCCAGCTTGAGACCCTGGAGAGCGGCTGCCAGTCTGAGTAGACAAGACTGACTTTGATGGACCCAGGCTCTGATTCAGTATAAGGCAGCTTCATTAGGGGTGGGACAGCGGCTCAGTGGCAGAGAATCTGCTTGGTGAGCAGAAGGTCCCAGGTTCAATCCCCAGCATCTCCAACTGAGAAGGGTTTCAGGGAAATAGGCAAAATAGGCGTGAAAAATCTCCAGCTTGAGACTCTGGAGAGCGGCTGCCAGTCTGAGTAGACAAGACTGACTTTGATGGACCCAGGGTCTGATTCAGTATAAGGCAGCTTCATTAGGGGGTGGGACAGTGGCTCAGTGGCAGAGAATCTGCTTGGTGAGCAGAAGGTCCCCAGGTTCAATCCCCAGCATCTCCAACTGAGAAGGGTTTCAGGGAAATAGGCAAAATAGGCGTGAAAAATCTCCAGCTTGAGACTCTGGAGAGCGGCTGCCAGTCTGAGTAGACAAGACTGACTTTGATGGACCCAGGGTCTGATTCAGTATAAGGCAGCTTCATTAGGGGTGGGACAGCGGCTCAGTGGCAGAGAATCTGCTTGGTGAGCAGAAGGTCCCAGGTTCAATCCCCAGCATCTCCAACTGAGAAGGGTTTCAGGGAAACAGGCAAAATAGGCATGAAAAATCTCCAGCTTGAGACTCTGGAGAGCGGCTGCCAGTCTGAGTAGACAAGACTGACTTTGATGGACCCAGGGTCTGATTCAGTATAAGGCAGCTTCATTAGGGGAGGGACAGTGGCTCAGTGGTAGAGAATCTGCTTGGTGAGCAGAAGGTCCCAGGTTCAATCCCCGGCATCTCCAACTCAAAAGGGTCCAGGTAACTAGGTGTGAAAAATTTCTAGGTTGAGACCCTGGAGAGCGGCTGACAGTTTGAGTAGACAATACTGACTTTGATGGACCCAGAGTCTGATTCAGTATAAGGCAGCTTCCATAGGGGTGGGACGGTGGCTTAGTGGTAGAGCATCTGCTTGGTAAGCAGCAGGTCCCAGGTTCAATCCCCGGCATCTCCAACTAAAAAGGGTCCAGGCAAGTAGGCATGGAAAACCTCCGCTTGAGACCCTGGAGAGCCGCTGCCAGTCTGAGTAGACAAGACTGACTTTGACGGACAGGGGAGGGGGGTCTGATTCAGTAGAAGGCAGCTTCATATGTTCATCGCTTGATGGCTTTGCAAGTGCCCCCTGAAGCGCTGAGGCTTCCACCGCCGTGGGGCGACTTAACCGATTCCTTAAATGGGAGCATCATCAGGCTTAATCAGAAGCAAACCATTAGGCACATGCCATCAGATCAATGAGTGTTCATCAGGAATGCATCAGGCAGAATGAAGGTTTACAGCCCTGCGCAGCGGTGTAATTGGGTGCGTCTACACCCACCTCGTTCGGCGACCTTGGCAGTTGTCTAATTGAGTCTGTGGGGCTTGGCTGGCCCTTGCCAACTAGGGTCCCAGTTGGCCGTTTGCTGAAATCTCTGACAGCTGTCCAAATGGTTTAGGGGCAGCAGCTTCCTCTCCCAAGGTTTTCCCTCCCTCTCTGCTTGATGCAAAATTAAAATAGGTCTGCAGAAGCCAGTCTCGACTCAGGGGTGACGTGAGAGAGGTCGACAAAGATTATGCACGGGATGGAGAAGGCGGAGAAAGAAGTCCTTTTCTCCCCTTCTCACAATACAAGAACTTGTGGGCACTCGATGAAATTGCTGAGCAGTCGGGTTAGGACGGATAAAAGGAAGTCCTTCTTCCCCCAAAGGGTGATTAACACGTGGAATTCACTGCCACAGGAGGCGGTGGTGGCTGCAAGCATAGACAGCTTTAAGAGGGGATTGGAGAAGCATCTGGAGCAGAGGTCCATCAGTGATGCTCTGTATTCCTGGTGCTTGGGGGGGGGGAGCAGTGGGAGGGCTTCTGGTGTCCTGGCCCCACTGGTGGACCTCCTGATGGCACCTGGGTTTCTTTGGCCACTATGTGGCACAGAGTGCTGGACTGGATGGGTCATTGGCCTGATCCAACATGGCTTCTCTTATGTTCTTATGCCCAGAGCAGTGATGCTCTGTATTTTTGGTGCTGGGGGTGGGGGCAACAGTGGGAGGGCTTCTAGTGTCCAGGCCCCACTGGTGGACCTCCTGATGGCACCTGGGGTTTTTGGCCTCTGTGTGACACGGAGTGGATGGGCCATTGGCCTGATCCAACATGGCTTCTCTTATGTTCTTATAAATTGCTAAGCAGTTGGGTTGGAACAGATAAAAGGAAGTCCTTCTTCACCCAAAGGGTGATTAACATATGGAACTCACTGCCATGGGTGGTGGCTGCAAGCATAGACAGCTTCAAGAGGGGATTGGATAAGCATATGGAGCAGAGGTCCATCAGTAGCTATTAGCCACAGCGTATTGTTGGAACTCACTGTCTGGGGCAAGTGATGCTCTGTATTCTTGGTGCTTGTGGGGGAGGCTACAGTACAAAGTCCTCTAGTGCCCTGGCCTCACTGGTGGACCTCCTGTTAGCACCTGTTTTGTTTTGTTTTGTTCTGTTTTTTTTTTTTTGCTACTGTGTGACAGTGTTGGACTGTATGTGTCCTGGCCTGATCCAACATGGCTTCTCTAATGTTCCTGTGAGGAGATTAGATAAACATATGGAACAGAGGTCCCTCGCTCAGAGTGGTAAAGCTGCAGTACTGCAGTCCTAAGCTCTGCTGAGTCACAACCTGAGTTGATGGGGTGTGAGTTGATGGGGTGTGAACTGGCAGAGACTGACCATGAGAGAAATCTTGGGGTCGTGGTAGATAATTCACCGAAAATGTCAAGACAGTGTGCGTTTGCAATAAAAAAAGGGCAATGCCATGCTGGGAATTATTAGGAAGGGTATTGAAAACAAATCAGCCAGTATCATAATGCCCCTGTATAAATCGATGGTGCGGTCTCATTTGGAGTACTGTCTGCAATTCTGGTGCAATTCTGTGCACCTCAAAAAAGATATTACAGCATTGGAAAAAGTGCAGAAAAGGGCAACTAGAATGATTACAGGTTTGGAACACTTTCCCTATGAAGAAAGGTTTGGAAGGTTTGGAACACTTTCCCTATGAAGAAAGGTCGAAACGCTTGGGGCTCTTTAGCTTGGAGAAACGTCGACTGCGGGGTGACATGATAGAGGTTTACAAGATAATGCATGAGATGGAGAAAGTAGAGAAAGAAGTACTTTTCTCCCTTTCTCACAATACAAGAACTCGTGGGCATTCGATGAAATTGCTGAGCAGCCAGGTTAAAATGGATAAAAGGAAGTACTTCTTCACCCAAAGGGTGATTAACGTGTGGAATTCACTGCCACAGGAGGTGGTGGCGGCCACAAGCATAGCCACCTTCAAGAGGGGGTTAGATAAAAATATGGAGCAGTGGTCCATCAGTGGCTATTAGCCACAGCGTGTGTGTGTGTGTGTGTATTTGGCCGCTGTGTGAAACAGAATGTTGGACTGGATGGGCCATTGGCCTGATCTAACATGGCTTCTCTTATGTTCTTATGAGTTGGACGGCAGCGGGCGCGAGGGGGCGAACGGTGGTTGGGCGGCAGTGGGGCGCCCTAGGGCAAGGCTACTTGGCCTACTCCCACGCACCGGCCCTGGTTGGGGTAGACCATGTGCGTACATATTTAAGATTAGGTAACAGAAATATAAATTTTATAAAGGACACAAACACTATTAAAGGTTTTTTTTTTTAAAACTTAAAACATGCTTAAAACATTAGTACTCAAAGGTGCTCTTTGTATTTCTCCCTTGTGATCCAGGGAACTGGACAAAGGAAGCTCTGGCTCTTTCCATCCTTCCCTAGGGGACCAGGAAGGGGAGAAACCTCAGCCAATAGAAGGAAGAGAGGCTTGACTTAGTAGCTGTGCTGTGATATTGAGAGAACCTGGAAAAACTGTGCTGTGATATTGAGAGAACCTGGAAAAAAACTAGCTCTGCATCCCCCCCCCTTCCTTTCCAAGGGAGGAGCCTCAGCCAATGGAGAAGACAGAGGTTTTTCTCTGTAGCTCCTGTGTGATTGAGCAAGCCTTGCAAATCAAGCTGTAGAGAGCCAGTTTGGTGTAGTGGTTAAGTGTGCGGACTCTCATCTGGGAGAACCAGGTTTGATTCCCCACTCCTCCACCTCCACTGCTGGAATGGCCTTGGGTTAGCCATAGCTTTCGCAGGAGTTGCCCTTGAAAGGGCAGCTGCTGTGAGAGCCCTCTCAGCCCCACCCCCCTCACAGGGTGTCTGTTGTGGGAGGAGAAGATATGGGAGGGTGTAAGCCGCTCTGAGTCTCTGATTCAGAGGGAAGAGCGGTGTATAAATCTGCACTACTTCTTCTTTTTTCTTCTGCAGAAGGAAGCAAGAGAGTGGGAGAAGGACACAGATGACAGCCAGTTGATTGGGGGCCTCATAGGAGCCCTCTGGGGGCCTGATGTGGCCCCTGGGCCAGATGTTTGACATCCCTGGATTAAGATCACTTCTCCTGACGCAAGGCGTAATACAGACATGTGCTGCTGGCAGGCTCTTTATGGCAAGACAACCCCCCCTGCCAACCCTGTGTCTGGGGGGGGCGGGGTGGAGGGAGGGAACCTTGTAAGGACAACTCCCCTCCCCAAGCCCCCCCTTTGATCCCCTTTGTTAAAGTCGGAGTGAGGAAGCCTTTCTTGACTCCTAATCTCTCCATTAAGTGCCCGTACCTTTTGTCTCTCCCTTTTTTCCCCCAAAGAAGGGGACGAAAAAAAAAATCAGTGCAAATAGATTGAAGAATTATCTCATTTGAGGAGCGTGGGCGTGTGCAGTGTAGAAATATATTTTAAGAATCTTTCGGCATGCCGAACAATGTGTCGGCTGGCTGGGAAGAGGGCTGTAATCCCCAGATAAGGGAAACGGCCCCTTTAATGAGCAGAACTGTGTTAGCTCCATAGCGGAGAAATGAAGGAGCAAATGATTGATGTCCCCGGCTGGGTCTGTGAGATGTAGCCAAGGGAGGGGCAGGAAGCCAGTTTGGTGTCGTGCAGGGGTGTCCAACGGTAGCTCTCCAGATGTTTTTTGCCTACGACTCCCATCACCCCCAGCCATTGGCCATGCTGGCTGGGACTGATGGGAGTTGTGGGCAAAAAACATCTGGAGAGCTACCATTGGCCACCCCTGGTGTAGTGGTTAAGTGCATGGGCTCTTATCTGGGACAACCGGGTTTGATTCTCCACTCCTCCACTTCTAACTGCTGGAATGGCTTTGGGACAGCCATAGCTCTCACATAGCTGTCCTTGAAAGGGCAGCTTCTGAGCTTTCTCAGCCCCACCCACCTCACAGGGTGTCTGTTGTAGCGGGGGAGAAGATAAAAGAGAATGTAAGCTGCTCTGAGATGCTTGATTCAAAGAGAAGGGTGGGGTATAAATCTACGGTTGTCTTCTTTTGGTGTAGTGGTGAAGTGTGCGGACTCTTATCTGGAAGAACCGGGTTTGATTCCCCACTCCTCCACTTGTAGCTGCTGGAATGGCCTTGGGTCAGCCATAGTGGCTAAGTGAGTGGACTCTTACCTGGGAGAACCGGGTTTGATTCCCCACTCCTCAACTTGCAGCTGCTGGAATGGCCTTGGGTCAGCCATAGTGGTGAAGTGAGCGGACTCTTATCTGGGAGAACCGGGTTTGATTCCCCACTCCTCCACTTGTAGCTGCTGGAATGGCCTTGGGTCAGCCATAGCTCTCACATAGCTGTCTTTGAAAGGGCAGCTTCTGAGAGAGCTCTCTCAGCTCACCCACCTCACAGGGTGTCTGTTGTGGGGAAAGAAGGGAAAGGAGATTGTGAGCCGCCCTGAAACTCTGAGTGGAGGGCGGGATATAAATCCAATGTCGTTGTCTTCTTTTGATGTAGTGGTGAAGTGTGCAGACTCTTATCTGGGAGAACTGGGTTTGATTCCCCACTCTTCCACTTGCAGCTGCTGGAATGGCCTTGGGTCAGCCAGAGCTCTCGCAGGAGTTGTCCTTGAAAGTTATCCTTGAGGGGGAGAAGATATAAGAGATTATAAGCCGCTCTGAGTCTCTGATTCAGAGATAAGGGCTGGGTACAAATGTGCAGGCCTGGGGTGTTTTTACACTGGCAGTTTGTGACTCTCTATCACCTCATTGGAAACCCGCCTTTTACATTACCTGATGTTCTCACAACTGTTTTGCATCGTTGCTGCCCGAACCATCTACATTTGTGTCGGTGAGAGGAGTTTTCGAGCTGCTCCTGCAACGTTTTTCTGCACACTAGTTTTAATCTGGTCTTTTCTCTACAGGCATTTCAAACTTGTATTGTAGACGTTTTCCTGCGTTTTAAAAAACTCCTCCAAAAGCCACCACAAGGTGTGGTAATCTGCATGAGAACTGACAGCACGTGAAATTTTTAAATATCATTGCTTGCCTCATCTAGTGATTTAAATGTGTATTGGTTTTGCAGTGTTGACACCGTTTCCAAGCAATCGTATACATTTAACTAAGCGCTGGTATTCTGGCTGCCCTCTGAGCAGAGACACTCCCCCCCCCCCCACACACACAAATTGTAAATGTAAAAGGGAAATAATTAAAGCGGAACAGTGGCAGGCGATTTGAAGACTCTAAAACTCCGGATCAAACTGAATGTAAAAACACCTGTCATCTTTTTTGTCATGATGCCATCCGGTTGGATATAGGGAGGGACGGTGGCTCAGTGGTAGAGCATCTGCTTGGGAAGCAGAAGGTCCCAGGTTCAATCCCTGGCATCTCCAAAAAAAGGGTCCAGGCAAATAGGTGTGAAAAACCTCAGCTTGAGACCCTGGAGAGCCGCTGCCAGTCTGAGAAGACAATACTGACTTTGATGGACCAAGGGTCTGATTCAGTATAAGGCAGCTTCATATGTTCATATGTTCATCTGCTTGGTAAGCAGAAGGTCCCAGGTTCAATCCCTGGCATCTCCAACTAAAAAGGGTCCAGGCAAGTAGGCGTGAAAAACCTCTGCTGGAGACCCTGGAGAGCAGGGGAGGGATGGTGGCTCAGTGGTAGAGCATCTGCTTGGTAAGCAGACGGTCCCAGGGTCAATCCCCGGCATCTCCAATTAAAAAGGGTCCAGGCAAGTAGGCGTGAAAAACCTCTGCTGGAGACCCTGGAGAGCAGGGGAGGGATGGTGGCTCAGTGGTAGAGCATCTGCTTGGTAAGCAGAAGGTCCCAGGTTCAGTCCCTGGCATCTCCAACTCAAAAGGCTCCAGGCAAATAGGCGTGAAAAACTTCAGCTTGAGACCCTTGGAGAGCTGCCAGTCTGAGTAGACAAGACTGACTTTGACGGACCAAGGGTCTGATTCAGTATAAGGCAGCTTCATGTGTTCATATGATAACCACAGAGGCATCCCAAAATGCTTTCTCAAGATGCTTAATGTATCTGCATGTAAATCTCAGCAAAAAAGGACGGGGTTCAATTCTGCACCTTATTCCGCTAGCCTTGGCCGCTCTGGATCAGCTAGACTACTGCCGGCTGAGGCGCCTGCCTTGGCCTTGGGTTCTAAAGGACTCAGGAAGGGCAATCAGAACAAAACTCTTTGGGAGGAGAGCAGGGCTGTTTTTCTAGCAGGAGCTCCTCTGCATATTAGGCCACACACCCCTGTTGTAGCCAATCTGCTCCAGGAGGATTGGCTACATCTGGGGGGGCGTGGCCTAATATGCAGAGGAGCTCCTACTAGACCAGAGAGCGCTGAGCATAGGAGATGCTTCATGGAAGAGGCTGTGGCTGAGCGGTAGAGCCATCTGCTTGGTGGGCAGGTTCACAGAATCCTAGAATTGGAAGAATGCAAGAATCACACAGAATAAAGGTCAAATGTTTGAGAGCCACAAGTAGGAAGGCATCATCGAATCATAGAGTTGGAAGGCAACTCTAAGGTCATCTTGCCCAACCGCCTGCACAGCGCAGGAAATTCACAAATGTTGTTGTTGTTCAGTCACACAATCGAGTCCGACTCTTTGCGACCCCCTGGACCAAGTCATGCCAGTCCCTCCTGTCTTCCACCATCCTCCGAAGTCTGCTCAAATTCGTGTTTGTTACATCAGTAACGATGTGCAGCCATCTCCTCTTTTGCCGTCCCCTTCTCCTCTTGCCTTCTGTCTTTCCCAGCATCAGGGTCTTCTCCAGGGAGTGCTCCCTTCTCATTGGGTGGCCGAAGGATTTGAGCTTCAGCTTCAGCATCTGACCTTCCAGGGAACAGTCTGGGTTGATTTCCCTTAGGACTGACTGATTGGGTCTTCTTGCAGTCCAAGGGACTCTCGAGTCATCTCCAGGGAGTGCTCCCTTCTCATTTGGTGGCAAAAGGTTCTGAGCTTCAGCTTCAGCATCTGACCTTCCAGGGAACACTCTGGGTTGATTTCCCTTAGGACTGACTGATTGGATCTTCTTGCAGTCCAAGGGACTCTCGAGTCTTCTCCAGGGAGTGCTCCCTTCTCATTGGGTGGCCAAAGTATTTGAGCTTCAGCTTCAGCATCTGACCTTCCAGGGAACAGTCTGGGTTGATTTCCCTGAGGACTGACTGATTGGGTCTTCTTGCAGTCCAAGGGACTCTCAAGAGTCTTCTCCAAAACTCATAAATGCCTCCCCCTAAATCCACTCCTCATGCCCTGTTCTCCCTGTGTCAATTGTTCCTGTTTAGTGGGAGGTTTGAGCCGTTCTCCCCCTCCTTCCTCTGACTGACGCTCAGTAGCCCTTGGCAACCCTCCTGTGGAAGATTCTCAAACCTCTGGCCAGGAGTGTCAAATTCATTTGCCCGGAAGGTAGGACCAGAACCAGTGGGTTGAAATTAAATCAAAAGAGTTTCCAGCTCAGCATTAGGAAGAACTTCCTGACCGTTAGAGCGATTCCTCAGTGGAACAGGCTTCCTCCTCTTGAGGTGGTGGGCTCACCTTCCTTGGAGGTTTTTCAACAGAGGCTAGATGGCCATCTGACAGCAATGATCCTGTGAATTTACAGGGAGGTGTTCGTGAGTTTCCTGCATTGTGCAGGGGTTGGGCTAGATGACCCTGGAGATCCCTTCCAACTCTAGGATTCTATGACTGTTAGAGCGGTTCCTCAGTGGAACAGGCTTCCTCCTCGGGAGGTGGTGGGCTCTCCTTCCTTGGAGGTTTTTAAGCAGAGGCTAGATGGCCCTCTGAGACCAGTGAAGATCCTGTGAATTTAGGGGAAGGTGTTTGTGAGTTTCCTGAATTGTGCAGGGGGTTGGACTAGATGACCCTGGAGGCCCCTTCCAACTCTATGATTCCTGACTGTTAGAGCAGTTCCTCAGTGGAACAAGCTTGCTCGGGAGGTGGTAGGCTCTCTCTTCCTTGGAGGCTAGATGGCCATCTGACACCAATGAAGATCCTGTGAATTTAGGGGGAGGTTTTTGTGAATTTCCTGCATTATGCAGAAGGTTGGACTAGATGACTCTAGAGGTCCCTTCCAACTCTATGATTCTGTGGTTTTCTTGAGAATAATAATCATAGAATATATTCATAGAGAATGAATAATTTGTTATGAGGGCTGGATCTGACATAAAAGAGACCTTGTCGGGCTGGGCCATGTCTGGTTGGGCCGGGCCGTGTCGAACTGAGCCATGTGTGTACCTATTTAAGATTAGGTAACAGAGGTGCTTCAAACATTAGCACTCATTGGACTTACAGGTGCTTTCTTTGTATTTTTTCCATGGGATCCAGGGAACTGGGCAAACCTTTCCTACTTTCCCCAGGGACTGTGGGGAGGGGGGGCGGGGAAGGAGCCTCAGTCAATAGAAGAGAGGCTTGGCTGTGCAATTGAGAGAGCCTGGCAAAGCAAACTATTCATCCCCAAGGGAGGAGCCTCAGCCAATGGAGAAAACAGAGGTTTTGCTCTGTAGCTCTGCGAAGGAAGCAGATGACAGGCAGTTGCTCAGGGGCCTGAGAGGAGCCCTCCGGGGGCCTGATTTGGCCCCTGGATGGCATGTTTGACAACCCTGCTCTGGGCTGTGGCTGAGCCACGCAAGGTAGCGTTTTGCCTTTTGTGCTTTTTGCTGGATCGTGTGAGTTGGCGGACATAGAGCCCTTTGTCCTCTCAGCTCGGTCTGTGTCGGAGGCAATTACTGCCGGCATTAATAAGTAATTTCGCCCTCCGTTTGGGGATCAGAAGGCGTCATAGCGGGTCGCAGAGTGCAATAAGCCACCGTTTCACAAAACAGCACTTTTTTCTTACATCGCAGCTTGTGGCAGCTGCCCTTCGGGACAGCGATAACGATGTGGAGCTGGTGAGTTTAGTGCCGCAAAGGAGAGGAGAGGGTGAGCCGCAAAGTCCTGTGTTCGAATCTGGGCTGTGCCGTGGCCTCAGGAGCTTAATCCAGCTGTTCGTCCGTCAGCCTTCATTTACTTATCGTTTCCTTATATTATATTTGCATCCCGCCCTCCCCTGATGGGCTCAGGGCGGCTAAGGTAAATTAAAACAGTATAAAATTACAATACAATAAAATCACAATAAATTATGAATGGAGGTTGAATCCCTAGCAATGCTCCCTTGAAGTTGTGGAGCAACCATTTATGGGGTGGGACGGTGACTCAGTGGTAGAGCATCTGCTTGGTAAGCGGAAGGTCCCAGGTTCAATCCCTGGCATCTCCAACTAAAAAGGGTCCAGGCAAGTAGGCGTGAAAAACCTCAGCTTAAGACCCTGGAGAACCACAGGGAGGGACAGTGGCTCAGTGGTAGAGTATCTGCTTGGTAAGCGGAAGGTCCCAGGTTCAATCCCCGGCATCTCCAACTAAAAAGGGTCCAAGTAAGCTGTGAAAAACCTCTGCTTGAGGCCCTGCAGAGCCGCTGCCAGTCTGAGAAGACAAGACTGACTTTGATGGACTCAGGGTCTGATTCAGTATAAGGCAGCTTCATTAGGGGTGGGACGGTGGCTCAGTGGTAGAGCATCTGCTTGGTAAGCAGAAGGTCCCAGGTTCAATCCCTGGCATCTCCATCTAAAAAGGGTCCAGGCAAATAGGCGTGAAAAACCTTGAGACCCTCCAGCTTGAGACCCTGGAGAGCCGCTGCCAGTCTGAGTAGACAAGACTGACTTGGATGGACCAAGGCTCTGATTCAGTATAAGGCAGCTTCATATGTTCATATATATGTCCATATATCTCAACTAGGGTTGCCAAGTCCAATTCAAGAAATATCTGGGGACTTTGGGGGTGGAGCCAGGAGACATTAGGGGTGGAGCCAAGATCAAGGCTGTGACAAGCATAATTGAACTCCAAAGGGAGTTCTGGCCTTCACATTTAAAGGGATGGCACACCTTTTCAATTCCTTCCTTCCATAGGAAATAATGAAGGATAGGGGCACCTTCTTTTGGGGCTCATAGAATTAGACCCCCTGGTCCAGTCTTTTTGAAACTTGGTGGGTATTTTGGGGAGAGGCACTAGATGCTATACTGAAAATTTGGTGCATCTACCCCAAAAAACAGCCCCCCCAGAGCCCCAGATACCCGCGGATCAATTCTCCATGATTTTCTATGGGACTAAATATTCATAGGGAATAACAGAGTTCCCAGGAGACATTTCCCTCCCCTCCCCCTGCTTTTTGACAACCCTGAAGCTGGGGGAGGTCCTCCAAACCGGGGGATCCCCTGCCCCCACCTGGGGATTGGCAACCCTAATCTCAACGTATACAATTTTAATCCCCAGAGGGCGTTATTGTTATTACTTGATTAGCTCTGCTTGCTGGGATGTTGTTGGATGTTATTGAGCACCTTGCGTTTCCGTTTGGTGAAGTACTTGCACACCTCCATCAGTTGCTAAACACCTGCTTGAACAGTTCTGTCTTGCAGGCCCTGCGGAATTGTGGCAAGTCCCGCTGGGCCCTGATGTTTTCCGGGAGAGCATTTCAGAGGGTTGGGGCTGCCACCGAAAAGGCTCTTTCCCTGGTGGTGGACAGCTGAGCGTCCTTCGCGTCCTGCCGGATTGGCCTCGGGTCAGCCGTAGTTATCGCAGGAGTTGTCCTTGAAAGGGCAGCTTCTGTCAGAGCTCTCTCAGCCCCACCCACCTCACAGGGTGTCTGTTGTGGGGGGAGACGATAAAGGAGATTGTCAGCCGCTCTGAGTCTCTGATTCAGGGAGAAGGGCGGGGTATAAATCTGCAGGGCCCATCCCAAGACTCCAGCTGGTCTCTTTCTATGGTATGGTTGGGGTTGCCAGCTCCAGGTTGGAAAATTCCTGGAGATTGTGGGCAGGGCCTGAGGAGGTCAGGGTTTAAGGAGGGGAGGGACCACAACAGAAAATAATGTCATAGAGTATCCCCTCCAATGCAGTCGTTAGCTGTAATACTTGATCTCCGGGACTCACCTGGAGATTGAGCAAAACAAAAGGAGCTCAGCTAGGTTGAGCAAAACTGGAGGGAACTGCTATAATCAATACACTAAAGACAAGGCTTAATAATCTCCAAGACTTTTCTGAGTGATTATTCTCTAATGTGACATAAAGATGTAAAACGTTACTGTGAGAGCCAGTGTGGTGTCGTGGTGAAGTGCACCGGCTCTTATGTGAGAGGAACCGGGTTTGATTCCCCACACCTCCACTTGCAGCTGCTGGAATGGCCTTGGGTCAGCCATATCTCTGGCAGGAGTTGTCCTTGAAAGGGCAGCTGCTGTGAGAGCCCTCTCAGCCCCACCCGCCTCACAGGGTGTCTGTTGTGGGGGGAGAAGATATGGATGATTGTGAGTCGCTCTGAGTCTCTGATTCAGAGAGAAGGGGGGTTATAAATCTGCAGTCGTCTTCTTCTTGCCAGTTTGGTGTAGTGGCTAAGTGTACGAACTCTTATCTGGGAGAGCCGGGTTTGATTCCCCACTCCTCCACTTGGCAGCTGCTGGAATGGCCTTGGGTCAGCCCTAGCTCTGATAGGAGTTGTCGTTGAAAGGGCAACTGCTGTGAGAGCCCTCTCAGCTCCACCCGCCTCACAGGGTGTCTTTCCTGGGGGAAGAAGAAATAAGCAGGGCTGTTTTTTGAGCCGGAATGCAGTTCTGGCTGGCTTGGTATCAGGGGGCGTGACCTAAAATGCAAATTACTTCCTGCTGGGCTTTTTCTACAAAATGGTGATGTCAAGGGTGTGCGGCCTAATATGCAAATGAGTTCCTGCTGGGCTTTTCCTACAAAACCCCCCCTGGATATAGGAGATTGTAAGCCGCTCTGATTCAGAGAGAAGGGCAAGGTATAAATCTGCAGTCTTCTTCTTCTTATACTGTACCAAAGTAAAATAATAAATGATTGATAAGTCTCTTATGATGGACTTGTTATCAATCATTTACTATTATACCTTGTGTCAAGCATACAAGTTATTCTCAATATAAAGCTGTATTATTTAGATTGTTACTTTCCTAGTGATACATATCAAAGCCCTTCCTTAGTTGTCACCTCCAGTAACAAATGTAGGAATGCTTGCTTTGAAGATAGTGCCTCCTGAGACAATTCCCAAGCTCGAGCCTGGGACTCAGGATGTTTCAAACCGCAAAAGATAGATAGATGCATAATTGTAGCAATTCACACGCTTGTGATAGAATTCCAAGTTATCTCTACTGTTCCCTTTGATGTACCCCTTAAAGTCAGATGCCATACGCTGAAATGTATCACTTTCAAGTTGTTCCATCTATGAGCACAATGGATTATCAATAAACTAAGACTTTGTTTCTAAATCATTGCTTGGTTCTTCTGAAACTTCCATGCTTGACACCTTGGTACAGTATATTTTGCTCACAGTAATGTTTTGCATGATCATGTCACATTAGAGAATAATCACTCAGAAAGGTTTTGGTGGTTATAAGCCAGAGGTATGGTGGTTCAGTGTGCAGACGCTTACCTGGGAGAACTGGGTTTGATTCCCCACTCCTCCACTTGCAGCTGCTGGAATGGCTTTGGGTCAGCCATAGTTCTTGCAGAGTTGTCCTTAAAAGGGCAGCTTCTGTTAGAGCTCTCTCAGCTCCACCTACCTCCCAGGGTGTCTGTTGTGGGGGAGGAAGATAAAGGAGATTGTAAGCCACTCTGAGTCTCTGATTCAGAGAGAAGGGCAGGGTATAACAAAACAATGGGAGCACAGCTAGGTTGAGCAAAACTGGAGGAAAGTGTGCCGTAATCAATACAATAAAGACAAGGCTTATTAACCACCAAAACTTTCCCGAGTGATTATTCTCTAATGTGAAATAATCATGCAAAACATTATTGTGAGCACAATATATTGTACCAAGGTATAATAGTAAACGGTTGATTTCAAGTCCATCATAAGTGACTTGTTATCAATTGAACATATGAACATATGAAGCTGCCTTATACTGAATCAGTCCCTCGGTCCATTCAAAGTCAGTCTTGTCTACTCAGACTGGCAGCGGCTCTCCAGAGTCTCAAGCTGAGGTTTTTCACGCCTACTTGCCTGGACCCTTGTTAGTTGGAGATGCCAGGGATTGAACCTGGGACCTTCTGCTCACCAAGCAGATGCTCTACCACTGAGCCACCCTCCCTCCCCAAATAGGTATAATTGTTTATTATTATACCTTGATACAATATATTGTGCTCACAGTAATGTTTTGCATTACTATGTCACATTAGAGAATAATCGCTCAGAAATGTTTTGGTAGTTATAAGCCTTTTCTTTATTGCATTGATTATATCATGGTTTCCTCCAGTTTTGACCCACCTGGAGGTTGGCATCCCAATGCAACCAAGGCTTAAGGCTCCTCTCTGCATAATCTCTGAACAGCTTTGGGCTGTTAACAGATTTGTTGCCCATCTGCAAACCGGGCAGACTTTTGCCCTGCTTTGTGGAGTTGTTGCAATGAAGGAATGGAGGATTTCTAAAAGGTTTTGCCCATTCTGGGTGGCACATGATAGATGCTAAGCTGTGCCACTGGCAGAGCTATGCAGTAGAAATCTCCCTCGTCTTCGGGCAGTTTACTCTGTATTTTTTTTTTTTTTAAACTGAACATTAAATAATCATGTTTTCTCGGTCCGTAGCCCTGCAAGGGGTGAAGAGGCCAATTGTGAGCGGCAGCCGGAATTGTGAAGAACAGGGACCTCGTGGTTTCCTTTTTTTAATTGCCTGCCCACCTGCTCAGGCCCGGAAGCCTGAAAGCGCAGGGAAAGTTAAGTGGTTTCCCGGTTCTCTTTTCTTTTTCCAAACCCTTCATGCCAAGATGTCTGCTCTCCAAAATGCCCCTCCCTACTAGCGTCTTGTTTTCTCTCCAAAATGCCCCTCCCTACTAGCGGTAGCCTCCCTACTAGCGTCTTGTTTTCAGTAAGGCTTTTGATAAAGTTCCACATACTATCCTTGTGGACAAGTTGGTCAAATGTGGTTTGGATCCTGTTACCGTTAGGTGGATCTGTAACTGGTTGACGGATCGCGCCCAAAGAGCGCTTGTGAATGGTTCCTCATCCTCTTGGAGAGGAGTGACGAGTGGAGTGCCTCAAGGATCTGTCCCGGGACCTGTTTTGTTCAACATCTTTATCAATGGTTTCGATGAAGGAATAGAGGAAATGCTTATTAAAGCTGCAGATGGTACTAAATTGGGAGGGGTTGCAAACACAGAAGAAGGCAGAAACAGGATACAGGATGACCCTGGCAGGCTGGAAAACTGGACTATAAAATGAATTTTAGCAGGGATAAACACAAAGTTCTGCATTTAGGTAGGAAAAATCCCACGCATGGTTATAGGATGGGGGAGACTTGTCTTAGCAGTAGTATGTGCAAAATGGATCTAGGGGTCTTAGTGGATCATACGGTGAACATGAGTCAACAGTGTGATGAGGTGGCTAAAAAGGCAAATGCAATTTTGGGCTGTATCAACAGAAGTATAGTGTCCAGATCACGTGATACGATGGTGCCGCTTTACTCTGCTCTGGGAAGACCTCACTTGTGGTATTGTGTTCAGTTTTGGGCACCACATTTTAAGAAGGATCTAGACAAGCTGGAACGGGTCTAGAGGAGGGCGACGAAGATGGTGAGGGGTCTGGAGACCAAGTCCTATGAGGAAAGGTTGAAGGAGCTGGGGAAGTTTAGCCTGGAGAGGAGGCAGCTGAGAGGTGAAAGGATCACCATCTCCAAGTACTTGAAGGGCTGTCATATAGAGGATGGTGTGAAATTGTTTTCTGTGGTCCCGGAAGGTAGGCCAGAACCAATGGGTTGAAATTGAATCAAAAGAGTTTCCTGCTCAACATTAGTAAGAACTTCCTTACCGTTAGAGTGGTTCCTCAGTGGAACAGGGTTCCTCCTTGGGAGGTGGTGGGCTCTCCTTCCTTGGAGGTTTTTATCTGACAGCAATGAAGATCCTGTGAATTTAGAGGGAGGTGTTTGTGAGTTTCCTGCATTGTGCAGGGGGTTGGACTAGGTGACCCTGGAGGTCCTTTCCAACTCTAGTATCCTGTGATTGTATGACTGTTAGAGGAGGGGTTCTTCAGTGGAACAGGTTTCCTCGGGAGGTGGTGGCTCTCCTTCCTTGGAGGTTTCTCAACAGAGGTTAGATGGCCATCTGACAGCAACGAAGATCCTGTGAATTTAGGGGGAGGTGTTTGTGAGTTTCCTGCATTGTGCAGGGGGTTGGGACTAGGTGACCGTGGAGGTCCTTTCCAACTCTATGATTCTATGACTGCTAGAAGAGCAGTTCCTCAGTGGAACAGGCTTCCTCCTCGGGAGGTGGTGGGCTCTCCTTCCTTGGAGGTTTCTCAACAGAGGCTAGATGGCCATCTGACAGCAACGAAGATCCTGTGAATTTAGGGGGAGGTGTTTGTGAGTTTCCTGCATTGTGCAGGGGGTTGGACTAGGTGACCGTGGAGGTCCTTTCCAACTCTATGATTCTATGACTGCTAGAAGAGCAGTTCCTCAGTGGAACAGGCTTCCTCCTCGGGAGGTGGTGGGCTCTCCTTCGTTGGAGGTTTCTCAACAGAGGCTAGATGGCCATCTGACAGCAACGAAGATCCTGTGAATTTAGGGGGAAGGGTTTGTGAATTTCCTGCCTTGTGCAGGGGGTTGGACTAGATGACCCTGGAGGTCCCTTCTAGCGCTATGATTCTATGAATGTCTCGATTGAAGGCATAAATTAGCCACGGCCGGCCTGTGGATATGACTCAGAGTAGATGAGTCTCAGCTGGAACCCTCCACTGAAAGTGCCTGTAATTACTGGAAGCTTTAACATGCACTGGGTATTTTTAAAAGCTTAAAATAAACATGACCCCCCCTCCCCTCAGTTGTTGAACATTTATGGATGTTGGCACCCTTGGGATATTCTTTGAGCTCTGCGTTTGGTTGCCAACTCCTCCTTGTCCCACAATGGTGGACTTTCGCTCGCCATAGAGTTTTCCCTCCCAAATTGCTAGAGTGTCTGGGAAAACCATAGAGTTTTCCTGGAAACGCCTAGAGCGGCCGCTGCGCAAAATTGCTTGGTGCAATGACGTCACTTCTCAGTGACGTCATCGTTCCAGCAACGTAGGAGGATGTCCCCCCCCCCCCCCGCTGGCCCTAGCTCTAAACAGAGCAAAACCGGCGCAGTTAGAAAGGTATAACTAGGGATGCCAACTCCAACTTTGAGAATTCCTGGAGTTTTAGGGGATGAAACTTGCTGAGGAAGGGGCCTCAGCATGATATAACACCAATGGACTCCACCCTCCCAGGCAGCCATTTTCTCCGGGGGAATTGATCTGAAAAAAAGAGGCAGTTTGGTGTAGTGGTGAAGTGCAGGGACCCTTATCTGGGAGAACCAGGTTTGATTTCCCTCTCCTCCATTTGCAGCTGCTGGAATGGCCTTGGGTCAGCCAGAGCTCTCTCGCAGGAGTTGTCCTTGAAAGGGCAGCTGCTGTGCGAGCTCTCTCAGCCCCACCCACTTCACAGGGTGTCTGTTGTGGAGGTGGAAGATAAAGCAGATTGTGATCTTCTCTGAGACTCTGAGATTCAGAATTAAGGGTGGGATATAAATCCAATATCATCATCATCTAAAAAATCTGGTTAAAAAAACATTCAGAGCATAGGGTGGGGTATAAATCTAATATAATCTTCTTCTTCCAGTTCGGTGTAGTGGTTTATTGGTCGGACTCTTATCTGGGAGAACCGGGTTTGATTCCCCACTCCTCCACTTGCAGCTGCTGGAATGGCCTTGGGTCAGCCATGGCTCTCTTATCTGGGAGAACCGGGTTTGATTCCCCACTCCTCCACTTGCAACTGCTGGAATGGCCTTGGGTCAGCCATAGCTCTGGCAGAGGTTGTCCTTGGAAGGGCAGCTTCTGTGAGAGCTCTCTCAGGGTGTCTGTTGTGGGGGATTGTGAGTCGCTCTGAGTCTCTGATTCAGAGAGAAAGGCGGGGTATAAATTTGCAGTTCTTCTTTTTAAGTTTGTGGACTGTTATCTGGGTGAACCGGGTTTGACCCCCCACTCCTTCACTTGCACCTGCTGGAATGGCCTTCGGTTAGCCATAGCTATTGCAGGAGTTGTCCTTGAAAGGGCAGCTGCTATGAGAGCCCTCTCAGCCCCAACCACCTCACAGGGTGTCTGTTGTGGGAAGAGAAGATGTAGGCGATTGTGAGCCTTTCTGAGTCTCTTATTCAGAGAGAAGGGCGGGGTATAAATATTCAATTCTTCCTCTTCTTCTGTAAGGAGCTTCGTGCGTTCATCTACTATCATGTTTCCGGGGTCTGTAACAGAATTGGGGACGCAAAACTGGCCAGGCAGTGTCTGAGCTCTATTGGGAAGGCAGGCTCCAAGGGGCACAGCCGCTGCACGTGGGGAGAGAGGTGCCTAGTGGTGTGCCCTGGGCCAGGTGGCACCCTAGGCGGCCACCTACCTGGGCTACACCCATGCACCGTTCATGGGGGGAGCATGTTTGGCTCACAGATTGTGCGCAACACCAGGGCCTGATCCTTCTGCACGCAGAGCCCATTCTTTGTCCCTGCCATGCTCTTTCCTTAACGCTTTCTCCAAACAGGAACCTTTCCGCTTCGTGCATAAGACTTAAGGTTGCCAATCCCCAGGTGGGGGCAGGGGATCGCTCGGTTTGGAGGCTCTCCCCCCACTTCAGGGTCGTCAGAAGGCGGGGGGAGGGGAGGGAAATGTCTGCTGGGAACTCTGTTATTCCCTAGGGAGATTTATTCCCATAGAGAATAATGGAGAATTGATCCGCAGGTATCTGGGGCTCTGGGGGGGGCTGTTTTTTGAGGTAGAGGCACCAAACTTTCAATGTAGCATCTAGAGCCTCTCCCTAAAATACCCCCCAGGTTTCAAAAAGATTGGACCAGGGGGTCCAATTCTATGAGCCCCAAAAGAAAGTGCCCCTATCCTTCATTATTTCCTATGGAAGGAAGGCATTGAAAAGGTGTGCCGTCCCGTTAAATGTGATCGCCAGAACTCCCTTTGCAGTTCAATTATGCTTGTCACAGCCTTGATCTTGGCTCCACCCCTAATGTCTCCTGGCTCCACCCCCAAAGTCTCCTGGCTCCACCCCCAAAGTCCCCAGATATTTCTTAAATTGGACTTGGCAACCCTAATAAGACTCTATGTGTGTGTGAGAGAGAGAAAGAGAGGAGAAAAATAATGTGAAAGGTGTGTCAACAACAGAAGATACCTCGTGTCTTTCTGAATTACAAATTATTGTGGAACTTGGAACAAACACCTCCCCAGGACTGAACAGGGATATTGGCTTTTTATCTCATTACATATACTAAACCCACTTTCACCAAGGATCCAGTATTCCAATGCATTTGTTGTTATTTCAGCCCAGTCGACACAAACTAACAATCTCCAGACCCCAACTTGTGATTCTTTTAATCTGCTAAAAAAAACATTGCTGTGGTTTTGCATACTAATTCGCTGCCCGCTTTCTCTACATTTAGGACTGCTGGCCATTCCGTCCTGTTGTCTGACGAAGTGTGCTTCCAGTACACGAAAGCTGACATTCTGAATAAAACTTGGTTGGTCTAAAAGGTGCCAGTTGACTCCTGCTTCGTCCTGCTGCTTCAGACCAACACGGCTGCCTGGCTCATTCTTAGCCCCTGACAGATCTTCCTGTTGTTTTAGCAGAAGAACCGGATGGCCTCACTTCCAAATGACCTTGCATTTCACGTATAGAAACTGCCTCCCCTTGACAATGGTGCGACACTGCTGGCGAAGTTGCATCCATCTTTTTGTGAGAACTCTGAACCAGGGGTGTCAGCATGCAGCCCGGGGGCCGAATTAGGCCCCCAGAGGGCTCCTATCAGGCCCACGAATGACTGGCTTTGTCTGTTTCCTTCTCCCTTTCTCTTGCTTCCTTCTGCATCTCGGCTTGCTTTGCAAGGCCTGGTCAATCGCACAGGAGCTACAGAGCAAAACCTCTATTTTCTCCATTGGCTGAGGCTCCTCCCCCTCCTGTTCCCCTGGAGAATGAAGGAAAGAGCCAGAGCTTCCTTTGGCCAGTTCCCTGGATCCCATGGGAGAAATGCAAAGACGGCACCCTTAAGACCACGTGCTAATGTTTTAATTATGTTTCGTTTTAAGTTTTTTTTTAATCTTTTGTCGTGTTTGTTGTTTAAAAAGTTTGCTTCTCTGCTGCCTAATCTTAAATAGATCCAAATGGGCAGCTGTGTTGGTCTGAAGCAGTTGAACAAAGCAGGAGTCAAGTGGCACCTTCAAGACCAACCAATTTTTATTCAGAACGTCAGCTTTCGTGTGCTCTTAAGCACACTTCATCAGATGAGGAATCCAGCACAGTGAGCAAAGCCATGCGTCTTAAGTAAATCACACAGGAGCTACAGAGCAAAACCTCTATTTTCTCCATTGGCTGAGGCTCCTCCCCCTCCTGTTCCCCTGGAGAATGAAGGAAAGAGCCAGAGCTTCCTTTGGCCAGTGTCCTGGATCCCATGGGAGAAATGCAAAGACGGCACCTTGAAGACCACGTGCTTATGTTTTAGTTATGTTTTATTTTAAGTTTTTTTTTTAATCTTTTGCCGTGTTTGTTGTTTAAAAAGTTTGCTTCTCTGCTGCCTAATCTTAACTAGATCCAAGCGGGCAGCCGTGTTGGTCTGAAGCAGTTGAACAAGGCAGGAGTCAAGTGGCACCTTTAAGACCAACCAGTTTTTACTTAGAACGTCAGCTTTCGTGTGCTCTCTAATCACACTTCATCAGACGAGGAATCCAGCACAGGGAGCAAAGCCATACGTCTTAAATAGGTACGCACGTGGCCCGGCCTAACGTGGCCCGACCCAACGAGGTCTCATTTATGTCAGATCCGGCCCTCATAACAAATGAGTTTGGCACCCCTGCTCTACATAACTGAAACCTATAAAATGTTTTTGGAACGACTGAAATCGACAGGATAGCACCAACATATTAATATTAATTTTATCGTTTTAGAATTTTAATAGAATTTTCGTTAAGCTGTTAAATTAGTATTGTTAAACACTGTACAATGTAAGTATTGGTTGGTGTTGTTAGCCGCCCTGAGCCTGCCTTGGCGGGGAGGGCGGGATATACATAAAATTAGGTTTTGTAAAATCTTTCAGGCTCAAGTGCCGTGTTCTACTGGAGAAAGTTTTCCTTCCAGACGTTTCGTTCTCAGCTGCGGAGAACATCCTCAGTGGCATTGCAGCTGGAGCAGGCGCTCTGACCTTTTTGGCTGCTGTGCATTGAGTGAGGCCAGGGCTGCTGGAGAGCTGCTATTTCTAGGCTGGAGGGGTGTGGTGAAAGGGCAATATTGCCTAGAAATAGCAGCTCTTCAGCAGCCCTGGCCTCACTCAATGCACAGCAGCCAAGAAGGTCAGAGCACCTGCTCCGGCTGCAACGCCACTGAGGATGTTCTCCGCAGCTGAGAACGAAACGTCTGGAAGGAAAACTTTCTCCAGTAGAACACGGCACTTGAGCCCGAAAGATTCTACAAACCCTAATGATGTTACCAGCCGTGAAAACCTGAAATCTATGATAAATAAAATTGATGATGATGATTAAGACCTGAAATACGTTCCGGGTATTGTGCATGTTGTACACCGTTTTGTGTAAAATCAGCTACGCTAATTTGAATCCTCAGCTTTCCCTTCTTTCCATCCTGCCCTCTCCGGCTCCCAACTGACTTGCCCCTCTGTGATGTTGTTTCTGCAGCGTCTCCCTCGATCAAGCTCTTGGTGGACGACCCCATTGTGGTGAACCCGGGGGAAGCGATCACTTTGGTGTGCGTCACGACGGGTGGGGAGCCGCTCCCGACTCTAACCTGGGTGAGGGCCATCGGCCCCTTGCCCGAAAAGGCGGTCCTGAAAGGTGGAACGTTGACCATCCCCACCATCACTTTCGACGATGCCAGCACCTACAGCTGCATCGCCAACAACAATGTTGGGAATCCAGCAAAAAAGTCCACCAACATCATCGTCCGAGGTAAGAAAGAGCCTTTGGATAGCCTCCTGGCTGTATAGCTAATCCAGCTCCTGCTGTTTTCAGATGTTTTGTGTCCAGGTGGGCTGGGATACAGGATGACCTTGACAGGCTGAAAAACTGGGCTAAAATCAATAACATTAATTTTAAAAGGGATAAATGTAAAGGTCTGCATTTTGGTAGGAAAGATCCCATGCATGGTTATAGGATGGGGGACTTGTCTTAGCAGTAGTATGGACCTGCTTGTCCCGCATTGGTCTTGTCAGCCACCAGTGAGCCTGCAGCAGACGTGGACTACTGCACCTTTCTTAAATCTTTGTTTGCGAAGTCATGCCGAGAGAGAGAGTATGTGCGAAAAGGATCTAGGGGTCTTAGTGGATCATACACCGAACATGAGTCAACAGTGTGATGCGGTGGCTAAAAAGGCAAATGCAATTTTGGGCTGTATCAACAGAAGTAAAGTGTCCAGATCACGTGATACGATGGTATTGCTTTACTCTGCTCTGGGAAGACCTCACCTGGAGTATTGTGTTCAGTTTTGGGCACCACATTTTAAGAAGGCTATAGACAAGCTGGAAGGGGTCCAGAGGAGGGCGACGAAGATGGTGAGGGGTCTGGAGACCAAGTCCTATGAGGAAAGGTTGAAGGAGCTGGAGATGTTTAGCCTGGAGAGGAGGCGGCTGAGAGGTGATAGGATCACCATCTTCAAGGACGAAGGGCTGTCATATAGAGGATGGGGTGGAATTCTTTTCTGTGCTCCCGGAAGGTAGGACCAGAACCAATGGGTTGAAATTAAAATGAAAGAATTTCCGGCTCAACATTAGGAAGAACTTCCTGACGGTTAGAGCGGTTCCTCAGCGGAAGAAATTTCCTCCTTGGGAGTTGGTGGGGTCTCCTTCCTTGGAGGTTTTTAAAGAGAAGCTAGCTGACAGCAATCCTGACTCTATTAAGCAGACCATGAGAAGGGGAGGGCAGGAAGGGCTGCATCAGTGCTTAGTTCTTACGGCCTTTCTTACATGCCCAGGGAAATGCTGATTGCCGCTTTAGGGTCACTCAGCAGTTTTTCCCCAGGCCAGTTTGGCCAGGAATCCTGAAGGTTTCTGCCATCTTCTGGCATTGGAGCAAGGATCACTGGGGATGTGTGTGTGTGGGGGGGGGGGTATTTGTGAATTTACTAGGTTGCACAGAGGGTTGGACGAGATGACCCACAAGATCCTTTCCTTCTCTTACAATTCTTTGATTCCTTTCTGGATTCTCTAGTAGTAGTTTAATACCTCTGACAAATTGTATTGTTGGCATATAGTCAGAACTCTTTGTCTGGGGCAGTGATGCTCTGGATTCTTGGCACTTGAGGGGGACACAGTAGGAGGACTTCTAGTGTCCTGGCCTCACTGGTGGACCTCCTGATTGCACTTCGTTTTTTTGGCCGATGTGTAACACAGAGTGTTGGACTGGATGGGCCATTGAACTGATCTAACATGGTTTCTCTTATGTTCTTATGATGCTCTGTATTTTTGGTGCTTGGGGGGAGGGGAGGGGGAAGGGGGATAGTGGGAGGGCTTCTAGTGTCCTGGCCTCACTGATGGACCTCCTGATGGCACCTGGGTTTTTTGGCCAATGTGTGACACAGTGTTGGACTGAATGAGCCACTGGCCTGATCTAACATGGCTTTTCTTATGTTCTTATGATGTTCTGTATTCTTGGTGCTTGTGGGGGTTAGGGAACAGTGGGAGGGCTTCTAGTGTCCTGGCCTCACTGGTGGACCTCCTGATGGCACCTGGGTTTTTTGGCCAATGTGTGACACAGAGTGTTGGACTGGATGGGCCATTGGCCTGATCTAACATGGTTTCTCTTATGTTCTTGTGTCTGGGGCAGTAATGCTCTGTATTCTTGGTGCTTGGGGTGGGGGGCAACAGTGGGAGGGCTCCGAGTGTCCTGGCCCCACTGATGGACCTCCTGATGGCACCTGTGTTTTTTGGCCAATGCGTGACACAGAGTGTTGGACTGAATGAGCTATTGGTCTGATCCAACATGGCTTCTCTTATGTTCTTATGTCTGGGGCAGTGATGCTCTGTATTCTTGGTGCTTGAAGAGGGCACAGTGGGAGGGCTTCTAGTGTCCTGGCCCCACTGGCACCTGTGTTTTTTGGCCACTGTGTGACACAGAGTGTTGGACTGGATGAGCCATTGGCCTGATCTAACATGGCTTCTCTTATGTTCTTATGTCTGGGGTAGTGATGCTCTGTATTCTTGGTGCTGGGGGGAGGGGTCAACAGTGGGAGGGCTCCTAGGTTCCTGGCCCCACTGGTGGACCTCCTGATGGCACCTGGGTTTTTTTTGGCTACTGTGTGACACAGAGTGTTGGACTGGATGGGCCATTGGCCTGATCCAACAGGGCTTCTCTTATGTTCTTATGTGACACAGAGTGCTGGACTGGATGGGCCATTGGCCTGATCCAACAGGCTTCTCTTATGTTCTTATGTGACACAGAGTGTTGGACTTGATGGGCCACTGGCCTGATCCAACATGGCTTCTCTTATGTTCTTATGTGTGACACAGAGTGTTGGACTGGATGGGCCATTGGCCTGATCCAACAGGGCTTCTCTTATGTTCTTCTGTGACACAGAGTGTTGGACTGGATGGGCCATTGGCCTGATCCAATATGGCTTCTCTTATGTTCTTATGTCTGGGGCAGTGATGCTCTATATTCTTGGTGCTTGAAGTGGGCACAGTGAGAGGGCTTCTAGTGTCCTGGCCTCACCGGCATGGCTTCTCTTATGTCTGAGGTAGTGATGCTCTGTATTCTTGGTGCTGGGGGGAGGGGTCAACAGTGGGAGGGCTCCTAGTGTCCTGGCCCCACTGGTGGACCTCCTGATGGCACCTGGGTTTCTTTGGCTACTGTGTGACACAGAGTGTTGGACTGGATGGGCCATTGGCCTGATCTAACATGGCTTCTCTTATTTTCTTATGTCTGGGGCAGTGATGCTCTGTATTTTTGGCGACTGTGTGACACAGAGTGTTGGACTGGATGGGCCATTGGCCTGATCCAACAGGGCTCCTCTTATGTTCTTACATATAAATATGGCTTCGACATTCATCAGGACCCCAAAAGGAGTGTGTTTGAAGGGAACAAAATAACAACCCAGTGGGACCTTTAAGATGCACTAAGTGTAATTCTGGGTATGAACCTGTTTTTTTTGTGTGTTCATGCACACGTGCACACACATGAAAGCTTATACCCAGAATTACACTTTGCTGATCTTTAAGGGGCCACTGGGCTCTTATTTTGTTCTGTTACTTCAGACCAACACAGCTACTCACCTGGATCTATGTCTGAATGGGAAGCTGTGAAAAGGAAGCTGTTTGCAGGGTAGAGTGCTGTGTTTGGAAACTGGAAGGAACAACCTAATTACACGATGCTTATCTGTCTGGCTGCGAGGGACGATCCACATATATCCTCTGATAAGACCACAAGTACTCTGCAACCGTAATGCTATGTCAGCTCCTGTTTGGAATGAAAAGACTTCCTGGGCCTAGAAAATGTGTTTAGGTTGCTGGGCCACCTAAACTACTTCCCGGGATCTTTACTTAACATAAGAACAGAAGAGAAGCCATGTTGGATCAGGCCAATGGCCCATCCAGTCCAACACTCTGTGTCACATAAGAACATAAGAGAAGCCGTTTTGGATCAGGCCAATGGCCCCTCCAGTCGAACACACAGTGGCCAATATACTTCCCCATCCTGGGTTCTTGTGTCTTGGCCCAGATGTCAAGGGATGCCACACCTGTGACCTCTCCTTGCACACAGGTAGGGAGAATAAAAGAAGAGCCCCAGGGTGACAAAAGACTTAGGTACTTCACAAAAGTGTTTTATCACCCGTAATTAAGAGCAATGTGTAAAGTTTACAAAGCTCACTTTGACAAGGGAAATTTTCAAGCCGCTATCTTTAAGCCTTCCATCATATTATAATCTGCTTTGTAAGAGCCGCTGGCAGTCTGAGTAGACAAGACTGACTTTGATGGACCCAGGGTCTGATTCAGTATAAGGTAGCTTCATTAGGGGAGGGACGGTGGCTCAGTGGTGCAGCATCTGCTTGGTAAGCAGAAGGTCCCAGGTTCAATCCCCGGCATCTCCAACTCAAAAGGGTCCAGGCAAGTAGTTGTGAAAAACGCTTCCCCTCCCCCAGCAAGCTGGGGATTAATTTGACCAACCTCGGAAAGATGGCTGAATCAACCTCGAGCCGGCTGCATGAGAACCCAGCTTCCGCTGGGGGTCGAACTAAGGTGGTGAGCAGAGCTTAAGACTGCAGAACTGCAGCTTTAACACTCTGGGCCACAGGGCTCTCCTTCAAGAGGCCCCTCCCCAAACTCCATAGCCCGAATGGGGACCCTCCGATCCTGGACAGCTGCGGCCGTCAGCGGGAACCTGGCCTAACCTCCTCGCTGGCTCGGCTGGCTGGCTCGCAGAAGGCTCCGTTGTTGGTTGCTTAGCGTCCGCGAAGTAGATTAATCTACCCACACCGAGCCGTTCATCTGAAACTGATTTCCTGTAATCCAATGTGCCCATAACACTGGAACACAAACTCCTTTCGCGGTGGGGACTTTTAATAACAACCGGAGATTAATCATACCCTGGGAGGGCTTTGCGGTGTCGGAGAAGCCCCCAGTGCCGATTATTTTATGAGGGCCGCAACCTCTCCTTGCACTTTATTACCCGGCATATGATGCTGTTCCTCGGGATGATGAGTTAGAGTTTCTGTCTTGCCGAGAGGTCACAGGGGAGGGAGACGGAGAGAGCCGGAGCAGCTTGGTTCCTTGCGCTGTTGAGCTTCCGCTGGGTCTTTCAAGGACATCCAGATTTTGCAAGTGTGTATTTTGCAGTCGCTGACCTTTGCAGCAGCAGTCAGGGTTTGAGCCTAAGAGGAAATGGCCAGGGGTTGCCCAGAGGTCTGCTAATGGGGAGATGAGCCCCAGAGTGCTCCTTACACAGAATCATAAGGTCAAAGAGTTGGAAGGGACCTCTAGGGTCATCTAGTCCAACCCCATGCACAATGCAGGACACTGACAAACACCTCCCCCTCAATTCACAGGATCTTCATTGCTGTCAGATGGCCATCTAGCCTCTGTTTCAAAACCTCCAAGGAAGGAGAGCCCACCACCTCCTAAGGAAGCCTGTTCCACTGAGGAAACGCTCTAACAGTCAGGAAGTTCTTCCTAGTGTTGAGCCAGAAACTTCTGATTTAATTTCAAACACTTGGTTCTGGTCCTACCTTCTGGGGCCACAGAAAACAATCCCACCCTATCCTCTATATGACAGCCCTTCAAGTACTTGAACATGAGCCGCCCTGAGCCACTTGTGGGAAGGGCGGGATATAAATCCCAAATAAATAAATAAATGGCGATCGTATCACTTCTCAGCTGCCTTCTCTCCAGGCTAAACACACCCAGCTCCTTCAACCTTTCCTCATAGGACTTGGTCTCCATCTTCGTCACCCTCTTCTTATATAGCCAATCCTCCAAGAGCTTACAGGGCTCTTAGTACAGGGCCTACTGTAAGCTCTTGGAGGATTGGCTACATCCGGGATGTGTGGCCTAATAGTAGAAGAAGAAGAATTGCAGATTTATACCCCGGCCTTCTCTCTGAATCAGAGACTCAGAGCGGCTCACAATCTCCTTTATCTTCTCCCCCCACAACAGACACCCTGTGAGGTGGGTGGGGCTGAGAGGCCTCTCACAGCAGCTGCCCTTTCAAGGACAACCTCTTCCAGAGCTATGGCTGACCCAAGGCCATTCCAACAGGTGCAGGTGGAAGAGTAGGGAATCAAACCCGGTTCTCCCAGACAAGAGTCCGCTCACTTCACCACTACACCAAACTGGCTCTCAATATGCAAAAGAGATCCTGCTAAAAAAAAAAAAAAAGCCCGGATGCTAGGTTTTGAGGGGGGGGGGTTGCCATCTCTGGGACATGGAGCAGGTGTCACTGTGTGTGTGTTTGTGTGTGGGGGAGGGAGGGAGGTAATTCCTGCATTCTTCAGCGGGTTGGACTAGATGTCCCTGAAGGTCCCTTCCAACTCTAGGATTCTACCTGCATTAAGGAGCTACAGATGTTGGCAGTGCAAAGAATAGGGTTGCCAATCCCCAGGTGGGGGCAGGGGATCCCCTGGTTTGGAGGCCGTCCTCCCCTTCAAGGTCATCAGAATGCGGGGGGAGTGTTTCTGCTGGGCACTCCAATAATGGAGAATTTATCCATGGGTATCTGGGGCTCGGGGGTATTTTTTTGGACTAGAGTCTCCAAATTTGCAGCATAGCATCCAGTGCCTCTCCTCAAAACACGCTCCAGTTTTCAAAAGGATTGCACGAGGGGGTCCAATTCTATGAACCCCCAAAGAAGGTGCCCCTAGCCTTCATTTTTTCCTATGGAAGGAAGACATTTTAAAAAGTGTGCTGTCCCTTTAAATGTGATGGCCAGAACGCCTTTTGGAGGCCAATGATGCTTGTCACATCCTTGCTCCTGGCTCCACCTCCAGTGTCTCCTGGCTCCACCCCAATGTCCCTTGGCTCCACCTCCAAAGTCCCCAATGGGACTTGGCAACCGTAGCAAAGAGGGCTCTCTGAAACCCAGATGGACTAATAGCATTTTTTTGATAGAATTGAAGGGGGGACTGCTCTGGACACTGAAATCTGAAGGCGCATTTGGTCACTTGGCTAATTTGAAAAGCCATTCAAGAAATATCTGGGGACTTTGGGGGTGGAGCCAGGAGACTTTGGGGGTGGAGCCAGGAGACATTGGGGGCGGAGCCAGGAGCAAGGGTGTGACAAGCATCATTCAACTCCAAAGGGAATTCTGGCCATCACATTTAAAGGGACTGCACACTTTTTGAATGCCTTCCTTCCATAGGAAATAATGGAGGATAGGGGCACCTTCTTTGGGGGCTCATAGAATTGGACCCCCTGGTCCAATCGTTTTGAAACTTGGGGGGTATTTTGGGGAGAGGCACTGGATGCTATGTGGAAAATGTGGTGTCTCTACCTCAAAACACAGCCCCCCCCTGCGCCCCAGATACCCATGGATCAATTCTCCATTATTTTCTACGGGAATCAGTCTCCAAAGGGAATAATAGAGTTCCCAGCAAACATTTCTTTCCCCTTCCACCCGCTTTCTGATGATCCTGAAGCGAGGGGAGGGCTTCCAAACCGGGGGATCCCCTGCCCCACCTGGGGATTGGCAACCCTACCTCTTGATGTGTTCTCAGGATTGGCAAAAGAGAGGAATCCATGATTTTGCCAGGGCCAAGGGAAGAGGCAACATCCAAGATTCTACAAGAGGCAGCAAAAACTTAAACCCGTCTTCCCCTTGGATACAGATTTCATGAGTCATGGCATAATAATCTAGCCCTTCTGCATGTTTATTCATAGCAACTCAAGCCAGGGAGCCTCAGGAGACCGAACAAAATATAATTAAAATTCTCTTGATTTTCTCTCTCTCTCTCTCTCAGCCTAATGAATTCCCCCAATGACAAGGAGCTGAGAGAGAGAAATGAAAATGCCCCTGAACTTGGGTAAACTCAGCTGCATCCCTGAAGCCCCAGAGGCTGGCACAGAGAAAGCATTTGGTGCGACTCGTGGTAACTCTCTTTCTCTGCCTTGTAAACTCTGCCCCATTCCACACATCTGGTGCTTAAGATACATTTGCCACATCTAGCAGCTGAGAGAGAGAGAGAGAGAGAGAGAGAGGAGAAGAAGAGGTCCATCAGTGGCTATTAGCCGCTGCATATTGTTGGAATTCTCTGTCTGGGGCAAGTGATTCTCTGTATTCTTGGTGCTTGAGGGGGAGGCAACAGTGGGAGGGCTTCTAGTGTCCTGGCCTCACTGGTGGACCTCCTGATGGCACCTGGTATTTTTGACCACTGTGTGACACAGTGTTGGACTGGATGGGCCATTGGCCTGATCCAACATGGCTTCTCTTATGTTCTTATGTGACACAGAGTGTTGGACTGCATGGGCCATTGGCCTGATCCAACATGCCCTCTCTTATGTGACACAATGTTGGACTGGATGGGCCATTGGCCTGATCCAATATGGCTTCTCTTATGTTCTTATGTCTGGGGCAGTAATGGAAACTGTCACTCAGGAAGGGGAGGGTAAGAACATAAGAACATAAGAACATAAGAGAAGCCATGTTGGATCAGGCCAACGGCCCATCAAGTCCAACACTCTGTGTCACACAGTGGCAAAAAATGTTATATACACACATACACTGTGGCTAATAGCCACTGGTGGACCTGTGCTCCATACACTGTGGCTAATAGCCACTGATGGACCTGTGCTCCATATTTTTATCTAAACCCCTCTTGAAGGTGGCTATACTTGTGGCCGCCACCACCTCCTGTGGCAGTGAATTCCACATGTTAATCACCCTTTGGGTGAAGAAGTACTTCCTTTTATCCGTCTTAACCTGTCTGCTCAGCAATTTCATCGAATGCCCACGAGTTCTTGTATTGTGAGAAAGGGAGAAAAGTACTTCTTTCTCTACTTTCTCCATTCCATGCATTATCTTGTAAACCTCTATCATGTCACCCCGCAGTCGACGTTTCTCCAAGCTAAAGAGTCCCAAGCGTTTCAACCTTTCTTCATAGGGAAAGTGCTCCAGCCCTTTAATCATTCTAGTTGCCCTTCTCTGCACCTTCTCTAAAGCTATAATATCCTTTTTGAGGTGCGGCGACCAGAACTGCACACAGTACTCCAAATGAGACCGCACCATCGATTTATACAGGGGCATTATGATACTGGCTGATTTGTTTTCAATTCCCTTCCTAATAATTCCCAGCATGGCATTGGCCTTTTTTATTGCAAACGCACACTGTCTTGACACTTTCAGTGAGTTATCTATCATGACCCCAAGATCTCTCTCTTGATCAGTCTCTGCCAGTTCACACCCCATCAACTTGTATTTGTAGCTGGGATTCTTAGCCCCAATGTGCATTACTTTGCACTTGGCCACATTGAACCGCATCTGCCACGTTGACGCCCACTCACCCAGCCTCAACAGATCCCTTTGGAGTTCCTCACAATCCTCTCTGGTTCTCACCACCCTGAACAATTTAGTGTCATCCGCAAACTTGGCCACTTCACTGCTCACTCCGAACTCTAAATCATTTATGAACAAGTTAAAAAGCATGGGACCCAGTACCGAGCCCTGCGGCACCCCACTGCTTACCGTCCTCCACTGCGAAGACTGCCCATTTATACTCACTCTCTGCTTCCTATTACTCAGCCAGTTTTTGATCCACAAGAGGACCTGTCCTTTTACTCCATGATTCTCAAGCTTTCTAAGGAGCCTTTGATGAGGAACTTTATCAAAAGCTTTCTGGAAGTCAAGGTAAACAACATCTATCGGGTCTCCTTTGTCCACATGTTTGTTCACCCCCTCAAAGAAATGCAACAGGTTAGTGAGGCAAGATCTTCCCTTGCAGAACCCATGCTGAGTCTTCCTCAATAACCCGTGTTCATCAATGTGCCTACTCATTCTGTCCTTGATAATGGTTTCTACCAACTTTCCCGGTATTGAAGTCAGACTGACTGGCCTGTAGTTTCCCGGATCTCCTCTGGAACCTTTTTTAAAGATGGGGGTGACATTTGCTACCTTCCAGTCCTCAGGAATGGAGGCAGATTTCAATGAAAGATTACAGATTTTTGTTAGAAGATCCACAAGTTCAACTTTGAGTTCCTTCAGAACTCTCGGATGTATGCCATCCGGACCCGGTGACTTATTAGTTTTTAATTTGTCTATCAGTTGTAGGACCTCCTCATTTGTCACCTCAATCTGACTCAGGTATTTGCATTGGCTTTTCACTTTAGGTAAAGACAGGGAGTTCCAAGTGAATGGAAGATACTTGGGCAATTAGATGATGGAAATATTTTCGCCAACAAATTCCTTTATTTAGCTACATGAAGTCAAATCAGGCATCATGATGAGGTCCATCAGTGGCTATCATCCACAGCGTAATGATGGAATTCTTTGTCTGGAGCAGTGATGCTCTGTAATCTTGGTGCTTAGGGGGGCAACAATGGGAGGGCTTCTGGAGTTTTGGCCTCACTGATGGACCTCCTGATGGCACCTGAGGTTTTTGGCCACGGTGCAACACAGAGTGTTGGACTGTATGGACCATTGGCCTGATCAAACATGGCTTCTCTTATGTTCTTATGATGCTCTGTATTCTTTGTGCTTGCAGGGGGGGGGGGGCAGTGGGAGGGCTTCTAGTGTCCTGTCCCCACCTGTGGACCTCCTGATGGCACCTGTGTTTTTTGGCCAATGTGTGACGCAGAGTGTTTGGACTGGATTGGCCACTGGCCTGATCCAACATGGCTTCTCTTATGTTCTTATGTGACACAGAGTGTTGGACTGGATGGGCCATTGGCCTGATCCAACATGGCTTCTCTTATGTTCTTATGTGTGAGGAAGTGATGCTCTGTATTTTTGGCCACTGTGTGACACACATTGTTGGTCTGGATGGGCCATTGGCCTGATCCAACATGGCTTCTCTTATGTTCTTATGTGACACAGAGTGTTGGACTAGATAGGCCATTGGCCTGATCCAACATGGCCTCTCTTATGTTCTTATGTGACACAGAGTGTTGGACTGGAGGGGCCATTGGCCTGATCCAACATGGCTTCTCTTATGTTCTTATGTGACACAGAGTGTTGGACTAGATAGGCCATTGGCCTGATCCAACATGGCTTCTCTTATGTTCTTATGTGACCAGAGTGTGGATTGGATGGGCCCTTGGCCTGATCCAACATGGCCTCTCTTATCTTCTTATGTGACACAGAGTGTTGGACTGGAGGGGCCATTGGCCTGATCCAACATGGCTTCTCTTATGTTCTTATGTGACACAGAGTGTTGGACTAGATAGGCCATTGGCCTGATCCAACATGGCCTCTCTTATGTTCTTATGTGACACAGAGTGTTGGACTGGATGGGCCATTGGCCTGATCCAACATGGCTTCTCTTATGTTCTTATGTCTGGGGCAGTGATGGAAACTGTTACTCAGGAAAGGGAGGGCATTTGCGTTGGCTTTTCACTTTAGGTAAAGACAGGGAGTTTCATGTGAATGGAAGATACTTGGGCAATTGGATGATGGAAATGTTTTCACCAACAAATTACTTTATTTAGCTACATGTCAAATCAGGCATCATGATGAGGTCCATCAGTGGCTATCATCCACAGCGTATTGATGGAATTCTTTGTCTGGAGCAGTGATGCTCTGTTTTCTTGGTGCTTAGGGGGGCAACAGTGTGAGGGCTTCTGGAGTTCTGGCCCCACTGATGGATCTCCTGATGGCACCTGAGGTTTTTGGCCATGGTGCGACACAGTGTGTTGGACTGGATGGGCCATTGGCCTGATCCAACATGGCTTCTCTTATGTGAAGAAAAGAAGAGATGAGGAACAAAGCAGGAGTCGAGTTGCACCTTTAAGACCAACCAAGTTTTATTGAGAAAGTAAGCTTTCGTGTGCTCTCTAAGCACACTTCATCAGACGAGAGGATGATGATGACGAAGATATTGAATTTATACCCCATCCTATACTGTGAATCTCAGAGTGGCTCACAATCTCCTTTACCTTCCTCCCTCCACCACAAGAGACCTCCTGTGAGGTGGGCGGGGCTGAGAGCTCCCCCAGAAGCTGCCCTTTCGAGGACAGCTCTGTGAGAGCTATGGCTGACCCAAGGCTATTCCCGCAGCTGCAAGTGGGGGGTGGAGTGGGGAATCCAACCCGTTTCTCCCAGATATGAGTTTGCAGCTTAAGCACCACACCAAACTGGGTCTCCAGAGAGGGAGGGAGGGAGGGCAAGTCTGTTCAGTTTCCTTTCCTAAAAACCTTAAGGTGGGGCAGGGGAGGGCAGAGGTTAGGAAGGCGAGGGGCTTCAGTAGGGAATAATGCCACAGAATCCACCTTCCAAAGCAGCCATTTTATTCAGGGAAATTGATCTCTGTTACCCATTGCAATTCTGGGATATCTCCAGCCACCACCTGGAGATTGGCAACCCTATGAAAGAGCTGGTACATTGTTCTGCCTGCAGGACTGGGCTCAGGGCTGGGGGATCCCTACGGAAAGCCCCTTGGTTCAGTTTAGGGTTATTTGGCTGCCTGTTCTGTGTTTGAGAGACTCTAGGCAAGCCCTGCTTTGCTGCTGAATGAGAACGTCTCAGTCATTCCTTTCAGGGCCTTCCCCTTGGGAGGGACAGATGTGCACAGCTGGCCCAAGAACAAGCCCCAAGTAGGGCTGGCCAAACTGTGGCTCTCCAGATGTGTTTGCCTACAATTCCCCTCAGCCCCACCCAATAGAAGGAAGTGTCAGCCAAGAGAAGGAAGAGAGGCTTGGCTCAGTAGCTCTGCTGTGCGATGGAGAGAGCCTGGCAAAGCAAGTTGTAGGCAAAAAACATCTGGAGAGCTACCGTTGGCCACCCCAGCTCTAAGCCCCCACCACCCCATCGGCCAGCTTGGAAAATGCACTTAAAGTTATATTTTGCTTTCTTTTCACCTCTCCCTCCCCTCATCTATTTGCTTTCCTTCCTTCCTCCCATCCTGAGAGCCTCTTTGGTGTAGTGGTTAAGTGTGTGGACTCTTATCTGGGAGAACCGGGTTTGATTCCCCACTCCTCCACTTGCAGCTGCTGGAATGGCCTTGGGTCAGCCATAGCTCTGGCAGGAGTTGTCCTTGAAAGGGCAGCTGCTGTGAGAGCCCTCTCCAGCCCCACCCACCTCACAGGGTGTCTGTTGTGGGGGAGGAAGGGAAAGGAGATTGTGAGCCGTTCTTAGACTTTGCAATTCAGAGAGAAGGCTGGGGTATAAATCTCCTTCCTTCCTTCCTTCCTTCCTTCCTTCCTTCCTTCCTTCCTTCCTTCCTTCCTTCCTTCCTTCCTTCCTTTCTTCCTTCCTTCCTTCCTTCCTTCCTTCCTTCCTTCCTTCCTTCCTTCCTTCCTTCCTTCCTTCCTTCCTTCCTTCCTTCCTTCCTTCCTTCCTTCCTCTGCGAGGACTTTGTGCTGCCCCTCTTGACTTGAGGGTTGTGTGTGTGAGAGGGGAGGAAGAGGAGGAATTAGCCGGAAAAGTTTTTCTCTTATTGTTGTTTGCTTTTCCTCGGTGGAGACCTTGGAAAACCAGTAATTCAAATGCGGATTTCAGGGCTCCGAAGGAGGGGAGTGGAGCCATTGGCGGCGATCCAGATGCACAATAGAGCTGTGGGCTGGGTGTCTCTCCCAACCCCTCCCCCCCCCCCGACAAAGGGGAACACGCGGAGGCCTTGATCCGGCACAGCGTCCCTGACTCTCCCCCCCCTCCCCCAGGGATTTGGCTGTGTGCAGAATCTGGCACAATTTCATACTCAGCGGTTTATGTGAAAGGAAGGAGCCATTTCAGGTGGCGCTGCGTTTGGCTTCGAGCAGGGAAAGCCAGGAGACTGCCCGAGACTTGCTTATAACATTAGCATTTGTTGGTCTTAAAGGTGCTTTCTTTGTATTTCTCCCATGGGATTGATGGAACTGGGCAAAGGAAGCTCTGGCTCTTTCTTTCCTTCCCCAGGGGACCAGGAGAGGGAGGAGCCTCAGCCAATAGAAGGAAGAGAGGCTTGGCTCAGTAGCTCTGCTGTGCGATGGAGAGAGCCTGGCAAAGCAAGCTCTGCCTCCCCCCCCCCTTTCTCCCCAAGAGAGGAGCCGCAGCCAATGGAAAGAATAGAGGCTTTGCTCTGCAGCTCCTGTGCGATTGAGAGAGCCTGGAAAAGCAAGCTGTGCTGCAGAAGGAAACAAGAGAGAGGGAGAAGGAAGCAGACGACAGCCAGTTGCTCAGGGGCCTGATAGGAGACCTCGGGGAGCCTGATTCGGCCTCCGGGCTGCAGGTTTGACACCCCTGATTTAGATTACGCTTCTCTCTCTCTCTCTCTCTCTCTCTCTCTCTCCTTTCAACTGCAACCTGAGTGTGAACCACATCTGTTTCGATAAATGCAAGTTTATCGTTTTTGCTATACAGTTCTGGTGAGATTTATTCACTGTGCTCAGCGTTGCTCTTTTGTGACAGGGCACGACTCTGCTATATTAACCCAATTTCCTAATAGCCAGCACGGTCTTCTGAAACTCAACTCGTTTTTTTGAAATGCGATTCACCCTCCTTCCCCAGCCACCCTTGACCCACTTCTAAACAGGGAGCCCCCGCCTCGGTTTACGAGGCCCCCACTAAAAGAGAAGTGATCACTTCCCCACTCTAATCAGCTTGCGCATTTTACAACCGGGAGCGAAGGCGTGGGCTTTTCTCCTTGGCTGGAGGCTGAGATGTCCCCCTGGATCGATTTGATAAGCAACCCCCACGTTAAAATCGAGATAGTTTATCGATTGTGGTTGTTGCTGAGGCCCTTGGTGCCGGATACGGTCATGATTATTCTTAAGCAGGAGTGTTAGAAGAAGAAGATATTGGATCTATATCCCGCCCTTCACTCTGAAGAGTCTCAGAGCGGCTCACAATCTCCTTTCCCTTCCTCCCCCACAACAGACACCCTGTGAGGTAGATGAAGATATTGGATTTATATCCCGCCCTCCACTCCGAAGAGTCTCAGAGCGGCTCACAAACTCCTTTCCCTTCCTCCCCCACAACAGACACCCTGTGAGGTAGATGAAGATATTGGATTTATATCCCGCCCTCCACTCCGAAGAGTCTCAGAGCGGCTCACAATCTCCTTTCCCTTCCTCCCCCACAACAGACACCCTGTGAGGTAGATGAAGATATTGGATTTATATCCCGCCCTCCACACCGAAGAGTCTCAGAGCGGCTCACAAACTCCTTTCCCTTCCTCCCCCACAACATGCACCCTGTGAGGTAGATGAAGATATTGGATTTATATCCCGCCCTCCACTCTGAAGAGTCTCAGAGCGGCTCACAATCTCCTTTCCCTTCCTCCCCCACAACAGACACCCTGTAAGGTAGATGAAGATATTGGATTTATATCCCGCCCTCCACTCCGAAGAGTCTCAGAGCGGCTCACAAACTCCTTTCCCTTCCTCCCCCACAACAGACACCCTGTGAGGTGGGTGGGGCTGGAGAGGGCTCTCACAGCAGCTGCCCTTTCAAGGACAACCTCTGCCAGAGCTATGACTGACCCAAGGCCATTCCAGCAGGTGCAAGTGGAGGAGTGGGGAATCAAACCTGGTTCTCCCACATAAGAGTCCGCACACTTAACCACTACACCAAACTGGCTCTCCAGTTAACCTCTTCTGGGTTAATAGAACAAAGCAGTAGACAAGTGCACCTTTAAGACCAACTAAGTTTTATTCAGAATGTCATAAAAACATAAGAGAAGCCATGTTGGATCAGGCCAACGGCCCATCCAGTCCAACACTCTGTGTCACACAGTGGCCAATAATTTATTTATAAATACACACACACACACACACACACACACACACACACACATATATATATATATATATATATATATATATATATATATATATATATACACACACACAGTGTGGCTAATAGCCACTGATGGAGCTCTGCTCCATAGTTTTATCTAACTCCCTCTTGAAGCTGGCTATGCCTGTAGCTGCCACCACCTCCTGTGGCAGTGAATTCCACATGTTAATCACCCTTTGGGTGAAGAAGTACCTCCTTTTATCCATTCTAACCGGACTGCTCAGCAATTTCATTGAAGGCCCACGAGTTCTTGTATTGTGAGAAAGGGAGAAAAGGACTTCTTTCTCTACCTTCCCCATCCCATGCATAATCTTGTAAACCTCTATCATGTCACCCCGCAGTCGACGTTTCTCCAAGCTAAAGAGCCCCAAGCGTTTTAACCTTTCTTCATAGGGAAAGTGTTCCAAGCCTGTAATCATTCTAGTTGCCCTTTTCTGCACTTTTTCCAATGTTATAATATCATTTTGAGGTGCGGCGACCAGAACTGCACACAGTACTCCAAATGAGACCGCACCATCGATTTATACAGGGGCATTATGATACTGGCTGATTTGTTTTCAATTCCCTTCCTAATAATACCCAGCATGGTGTTGGCCTTTTTTATTGCAATCACACACTGCCTTGACATTTTCAGTGAGTTATCTACCATGACCCCAATATCTCTCTCATGGTCAGTCTCTGCCAGTTCACACCCCATCAACATGTATTTGTAGCTGGGATTCTTGGCCCCAATGTGCATTACTTTGCACTTGGCCACATTGAACCGCATCTGCCACGTTGACGCCCACGCACCCAGCCTCAACAGATCCCTTTGGAGTTCCTCACAATCCTCTCTGGTTCTCACCACCCTGAACAATTTAGTGTCATCCGCAAACTTGGCCACTTCACTGCTCACTCCCAACTCCAAATCATTTATGAACAAGTTAAAGAGCATGAGACCCAGTACTGAGCCCTGCGGCACCCCACTGCTTACCGTCCTCCACTGTGAAGACTGCCCATTTATACTCACTCTCTGTTTCCTATTAATTGGCCAGTTTTTGATCCACAAGAAAACCTGTCCTTTTACTCCATGACTCTCCAGCTTACTAAGGAGCCTTTGATGGGGAACTTTATCAAAAGCTTTCTGGAAGTCTTAAGCAGACTTCATCAGACAAAATGGGGTTGGGGGGACGAGTTCACTCCAGCCTTGTTCCATCTGGCTCCCAATTTGTTTCTTGCGTCAAATTCAGGGAGCCGATATTGACCTTTAACGCCCTGCACTGCTTGGGATGAACATAACTGGCCGACTCCCTTATGAACTTCCTTGCCTGCTCTGATCTTGCCCCAAGGCCCTGTACATTGAAACCGAATTGTGTGCCAAAAATTCCAACAATATCTTGCCATGCTCAGATATTGTCGGGAAGCTGGTCAAAGCTTCTATCGAAATGAGGGAAGATAAAAGGACTACCTCGTCGCTGTGTTTGCTGTGTTTGCAAGGCCATTGTATGTTGTGAAATTCTTACCATCGCACAGATCCCGGTAGGCAGCCGTGAGGGTCTGAAGCGATAGAACAAAGCAATAGACAAGTGCACCTTTAAGACCAACTAAGTTTTATTCAGAATGCCAGCTTTCGTATGCTCTTAAGCAGACTTCATCAGACAAAATGGGAACGGCGAGCAGCAGTTCTTAATATAAGTGAGTTGGTACTCGCTTATATTCATGGGAATGTATTGACATACATGGGAATGTAGAATCATGGGAATGTATTGACATACTCAAATGGGGGATATTGGCTGTTTGAAATGGAAGCAGCAAATCTCAATATGAGTGGGCAGTGTGGAATCATGGGAATGTCTTTAGCCAATTAAAAGAATCGCAAATAGGGATCTGTGTTGGCTAGTGTTAGGACAAAGCAGGGCTGAAACAACACTGGAGGGTGATCAAGAGCAGACTGCTGTTGTAGGTGCGAAGTGCCATAAATCTAGGTAACGTTCTGGCTTAGTTAGTTTAAATAGAGGGCATGGTTTCTCAAGAGGTTATAACATCCATTATAGTTTGGCATTAGAAAAAAAAAGGAAGACATTAAAATACAGTGGAGGATGAGAGTGCTTTTGCAGCAGCTGCCCTTTCAAGGACAACTCCTACCAGAGCTGTGGCTGACCCAAGGCTATTCTATCAGGTGCAAGTGGAGGAGTGGGGAATCAAACCTGGTTCTCCCAGATAAGAGTCCATGCACTTAACCACTACACCAAACTGGCTTAACCACTACACCAAACTGGATAGGTGATGGATGGAAGATAGATGATGGATAGATGGATGGATAGATAGTTGGATGAATAGATAGATGGATAGATGATGGATGGATGGATAGAGATGGATAGATAGTTGGATGAATAGATAGATGGATAGATGATGGATGGATGGATAGAGATGGATAGATAGTTGGATGGATGGATATGTGATGGATGGAAGATAGATGATAGATGGATGGATAGATAGATGGATAGATGATGGATGGATGGAAGATAGATGATAGTTGGATGGATAGATAGATGGATAGATGATGGATGGATAGATGATGGATGGATGGATGGATGGATAGATAGATGGATAGATGATAGATGGATGGATAGATAGTTGGATGGATGGATAGGTGATGGATGGAAGATAGATGATAGATGGATGGATGGAAGATAGGTGATAAATGGATGGGTAGGTAGATAGTTGGATGGATAGATAGATGGATGGATGGATGGATGGATGGATGGATGGATGGATGGAAGACAGATGATAGATGGATGGATAGATAGATAGATAGTTGGATGATTGAAAACAATTTTTATTATTCTGTAACATTTTATATTAATATTCAACTATTATTAAAAATTTAGTACCAATACATCACATCACATTTTCCACCTCCTTCCCCCCTTTTCGTGACCTCCACCAGTGCATTTTACTTAAAATACTAAAAAATAAATAAAAGGTAGTTTTAACATTTTAAGAATCTTCATAAAAAAAACGTATTATAGTAAAATAAAAATAAGGAAAAAACCATTTACTCTGATTATCATCCATCTTCATTATAATCCTTTAGTCCTCAGTCCTTATCATGAAAATATGATTGAAGAAATATAAATTCCCATAGTTTTATTTTTAACTATAATCCTTATCAAAATAAGTTGGAAAAAAAAGAAAGGATATAATCCCATAGTCACATTTTTTAATTATAGTCCATTTACTATTCCTCTAGCATTCACCTTTTGTCAAAAATCACTAAATGTCCTTTAACCTTCCATTGTTTTTCAACATATTTCTGAAATTTTCCTCACTCATTTTTAAACTTTTCTATATCTTTTTTTTAATTCCTTCTTACATTCAGTTATTGACTCTTTTTTCACTTTAACCAATCTTGCCTCCATGGCATCCGTTTGATCTTGCATTTTAGACCTTTTCACTTCCTCCAGTGTCCTATCCCTCGTCTGGATCTTCTTTGCTCCTGGTTTGTGGATAGGCATCACTGCCTTCCCATTGTAAAAATAGGCTTCAAGGCTGACCTCACCAAATCAATTTTTAATTTTACAGTCTTATAGATTGGATCATGCCCTTTCCAATGAGCCCAAAATCGCCGTTCTCTGAAGCTCCTGGGTTGAGATATTAATTTTGTTTAATTGTATTTTCTCCAAAATGACGTTCGCAGCTTTTCTGCCCCTTTTAATTTTATTTCCCTTTTTCTTCTAAAAGGCTCCAAAATTAGTTCAAATCATATAATCCAATAAATGTAAGCTTCTAATGATGATATTTACCGGCTCTGCTAATTTTTAAAGTCCCGCTATCTTTAAAAAAAAAAACTTTTGACCTTCTTTCAGTGGCCACCAATATTTCTCTATGATTATAGTCCTGGAGAGGGCTAGGAGGCTAGCAATTTTCCCTTCTTTTCATGGCCGCTTCCTTCTTTCTTGCCACAAAGTCTCGTTTTCTATAGATCTGTAGTTGAGAAGTCTCGCGTTACGTCTATGACACCACTTCCTGTGACGTCCTGTTGATCCGCAGTTCTGTTTTGGAGGGGGGTGCTCGGCCACAGGTATGCAAAATAATGTTGATTCTTCCTCTTTTAACCTTGTTCTCTAATTTTCTTAGTCCCAAATTTACCCCCTCCTTTGTCTTCTTAACGGGGATAATCAATAAAATGAATTTTAGCAGGGATAAACACAAAGTTTCTGCATGTTAGGTAGGAAAAATCCCACGCATGGTTATAGGATGGGGGAGACTTGTCTTAGCAGTAGTATGTGCAAAATGGATCTAGGGGTCTTAGTGGATCATACACCGAACATGAGTCAACAGTGTGATGAGGTGGCTAAAAGGCAAATGCAATTATTGGGCTGTATCAACAGAAGTAAAGTGTCCAGATCACGTGATACGATGGTATCGCTTTACTCTGCTCTGGGAAGACCTCACTTGGGGTATTGTGTTCAGTTTTGGGCACCACATTTTAAGAAGGCTATAGACAAGCTGGAATGGGTCTAGAGGAGGGCGACGAAGATGGTGAGGGGTCTGGAGACCAAGTCCTATGAGGAAAGGTTGAAGGAGTGCTGGGGAAGTTTAGCCTGGAGAGGAGGCAGCTGAGAGGTGAAAGGATCACCATCTCCAAGTACTTGAAGGTGCTGTCATATAGAGGATGGTGTGGAATTGTTTTCTGTGGTCCCGGAAGGTAGGCCAGAACCAATGGGTTGAAATTGAATCAAAAGAGTTGTCCTGCTCAACATTAGTAAGAACTTCCTTACCGTTAGAGTGGTTCCTCAGTGGGAACAGGCTTCCTCCTTGGGAGGTGGTGGGCTCTCCTTCCTTGGAGGTTTTGAAGCAGATGCTAGATGGCCATCTGACAGCAATGAAGATCCTGTGAATTTAAAAAGGTCAAGGTAGTCCCCTGTGCAAGCACAAGTGGTTTCTGACTCTGGGGTGACGCTGCTTTCACAACATTTTCACGGCAGACTTTTTTTATGGGGTGGTTTTCCATTGCCTTCCCCAGTCATCTATAACTTCCCCCCCAGCAAGCTGGGTACTCATTTGACAGACCTCGGAAGGATGGAAGGCTGAGTTGACCTGGAGCCGGCTACCTGAACCAGCTTCCGCTGGAATCAAAACTCAGGTCGTGAGCAGAGGGCTCCGAATGCAGTACTAAAGCTTTACCACTCTGAATTTAGGGGGAGGTTTTTGTGAGTTTCCTGCATTGTGTGGGGGGGTTAGACTAGATGACCCTGGACGGTCCCGTCCAACTCTAGGATTCTATGGTTCTTCGCTTTCACCTCCCTGCAGTCTCCAGCCGGGGAATACAAATGCTGTGTCGCCTGTTTACAACCATACTCCAAATTCCACCCACGCAGAACGCAGCCCTCCTCAGCTTGCTGCATTTGTGCCGTACAGCTGCTGGAATGATTCATGTTCAAATGCCTAAGGAGTCGCTACCTGTGGAGTTGGAACATCACTCCGCCTTTGATTGGCAGCCGCTCCCCTGGGCCTCGGGCAAGCAAGAGGTCACTTCTGGCCTTGCGACTTGAGATCCTGTTAATTGAAGGGGGAGAGACAGACTTGGTGTGTTTTGCACACCAAAGCAGCTGCCGTTCTTCCGTTACAGTCCTATTGACTGACTGCTTGGCCCGTCAGGGATGTTGGAGATGGGTCGATGACGAGATAGTGGTGTCCGTCTGGCGTATATTTTTAATTTGGTTTGGAGCTGCCTTGTACTGAATCAGACCTTTGGTCCATCAAGGGCAGTCTTGTCTATTCAGACTGGCAGCGGCTCTCCAAGGTCTCAGGCTGAGGTCTTTCACATCGGCTACTGGCAGGTGCTTTTGGTGTAGTGGTGAAGTGTGCAGCGACTCTTATCTGGGAGAACCGGGTTTGATTCCCCACTACCTCCACTTGCATCTGCTAGCAGGGCCTTCGGTCAGCCATAGCTACCACCAGAGTTGTCCTTGAAAGGGCAGCTTCTTGGAGAGCTCTCTTCAGCCCCACCTGCCTCACAGGGTGTCTGTTGTGGGGGAGGAAGGGAAAGGAGATTGTGAGCCGCTCTGAGACTCTTCGGAGTGGAGGGTGGGATATAAATCCAATATCTTCATCTACCTCACAGGGTGTCTGTTGTGGGGGAGGAAAGGAAAGGAGATTGTGAGCCGATCTAAGACTCTTCGGAGTGGAGGCCGGGATATAAATCCAATATCTTCATCTACCTCACAGGGTGTCTGTTGTGGGGGAGGAAGGGAAAGGAGATTGTGAGCCGCTCTGAGACTCTTCAGAGTGGGGGGCGGGATATAAAATCCAATATCTTCATCTACCTCACAGGGTGTTTGTTGTGGGGGAGGAAGGAAAGGAGATTGTGAGCCGTTCTGATACTCTTCAGAGTGGAGGGAGGGATATAAATTCAATATCTTCATCTACCTCACAGGGTATCTGTTGTGGGGGAGGAAGGGAAAGGAGATTGTGAGCCGCTGAGACTTTTCGGAGTGGAGGGCGGGATAGTAAATCCAATATCTTCATCTACCTCACAGGGTGTCTGTTGTGGGGGAGGAAGGGAAAGGAGATTGTGAGCCTCTCTGAGACTCTTCGAAGTAGAGTGCGGGATATAAATCCACTATCATCTTCTTCTTTCCACTGGAGATGCCAGGGATTGAACCTGGGACCTTCTGCATGCCAAGCAGAGGCTCTGCCACTGAGCCAAGTCTCAGGTCAAGGTCTCTTCTTATCACCTCCTGCTGGTCCTTTTAACTGGAGATGCCAGGGATAGAACCTGGGACCTTCTGTATCAGGCATAAGGACATAAGAACATAAGAGAAGCCATGTCGGATCAGGCCAATGGCCCATCCAGTCCAACACTCTGTGTCACACAGTGGCCAAAAAAAAATTATACACACACACTGTGGCTAATAGCCACTGATGGACCTCTGCTCCATATTTTTATCTAACCCCTCTTGAAGGTGGCTATGCTTGTGGCCGCCATCACCTCCTGTGGCAGTGAATTCCACATGTTAATCACCCTTTGGGTGAAGAAGGACTTCCTTCTATCCGTTTTAACCTGTCTGCTCAGCAATTTCATCGAATGCCCACAAGTTCTTGTATTGTAAGAAAGGGAGAAAAGTACTTCTTTCTCTACTTTCTCCATGCCATGCATTATCTTGTAAACCTCTATCATGTCACCCATCAGTCGACGTTTCTCCAGGCTAAAGAGTCCCAAGCGTTTCAACCTTTCTTCATAGGGCATAGGCTCTGCCACTGAGCCAAGTATCAGGTCAAGGTCTTTCTTCTCACCTCCTGCTTGGTCCCTTTTAACTGGAGATGCCGGGGATTGAACCTGGGACCTTATGCATGCCAAGCAGAGGCTCTGCCACTGCCCCAAGTCTCAGGTCTTTCCCATCGCCTCCTGCCTGGTCCTTTTAACTGGAGATGCTGGGGTATTGAACCTGGGACTTTCTACATGCCAAGCAGAGGCTCTCGCCACTGGAGCAAATTCTCCGGTCAAGATCATTCTTATTACTCCTGCCTGGTCCTTTTAATTGGAGATGCCGGGGATTGAACCTGGGACTTTCTGCATGCCAAGCAGATGCTCTGCCACTGAGCCAAGTCTCAGGTCAAGGTCTTTCCCATCGCCTCCTGCCTGGTCCTTTTAACTGGAGATGCTGGGGATTGAGACCTGGGACCTTCTGCATGCCGAGCAGATGCTCTGCCACTGAGCCAAGTCTCAGGTCAAGGTCTTTCCCATCACCCTCCTGCCTGGTGCTTTTAACTGAGATGCCGGGGATTGAAACCTGGGACCTTCTGCATGCCGGGCAGAGGCTCTGCCACTGAGCCAAGTCTCAGGTCAAAGTTTTTCTTCTCACCTCCTGCCTGGTCCTTTTAACTGGAGATGTCGGGAATTGAACCTGGGACGTTCTGCATGCCAAGCAGAGGCTCTGCAACTGAGCCAAGTCTCAGGTCTTTCCCATCACCTCCTGCCTGGTCCTTTTAATTGGAGATGCCGGGGATTGAACCTGAGACTTTTCTGCATGCCAAGCAGAGGCTCTGCCACTGAGACAAGTCTCAGGTCAAGGGCTTTCTTCTCACCTCCTGTGTGGTCCTTTTAACTGGAGATACCGGGGATTGAACCTGGGACCTTTTCTGCATGCCAAGCAGAGGCTCTGCCACTGAGCCAAGTTCTCGGGTCAAGGGCTTTGTTCTCACCTCCTGCCTGATCCTTTTAACTGCAGATGCTGGGGATTGAACCTGGGACCTTCTGCATTCCAAAGCAGAGGCTCTGCCACTGAGCCAAGTCTCAGGTCTTTCCCATCTACCTCCTGCCTGGTCCTTTTAATTGGAGATGCCGGGGATTGAACCTGGGACGTTCTGCATGCCAAGCAGATGCTCTGCCACTGAGCCAAGTCTCAGGTCAAGGGCTTTCTTCTCACCTCCTGCCTGGTCCTTTTAACTGGAGATGCCAGGGATTGAACCTCGGACCTTTCTGCATGCCAAGCAGAGGCTCTACAACTGAGCTAAGTCTCAGGTCTTTCTTATCACCTCCTGCCTGGTCCTTTTAACTGGAGATGCCAGGGATTGAACCTGGGACTGTCTGCGTGCCAAGCAGAGGCTCTGCCACTGAGCCAAGTTTCAGGTCAAGGTTTTTCTGTCTCACCTCCTGCCTGATCCTTTTAACTGGAGATGCTGGGGATTGAACCTGGGACCTTCTGTACGTCGAGCAGTAGGTTTTTCCACTGAGCCACAGCCCTTCCCAGCCTGGCACTTCTGGCACACCAAGCAACTGGCTCTTCCATGCAGCCGCAGCCCCTCCCCTGACTGCAAATTTCAGTACACCCTGAAAAATCTCTTGTTCGGCTCATCTGCTTTTCCGTTGGGTGGGATTGAAGGGGGGTTGCTTGGTAGTACAATTGCCAAGTCCAATTCAAGAAATATCTGAGGACTTTGGGGGTGGAGCCAGGAGCCACTGGGGGTGGAGCCTGGAGCAAGAGTGTGGCAAAGCATAAGTGAACTCCAAAGGGAGCTGTTTAAAGGGACTGCACACCTTTTAAATGCCTTCCCTCCATTGGAAATAATGAAGGAGAGGGGGGCTCATAGAATTGGTTCCCCTGGTCCAATCCTTTTGAAACTTGGAGAATATTTTGAGAAGAGGCACCGGATGCTATGAGAGCAAATTTGCTGTCTTTAACTCAAAAAACAGCCCCCCCCCCCAGCAGCCCCAGACTACCCACAGATCAATTCTCCATTATACCCTATGGGAACTGGTCTCCATAGAAAATAACGGAGTGCCCAGCAGACATCCCCCCCACACTGCTTTCTAATGACCCTGAAGCGGGGGGGGGCCTCCAAACCAGGGGATCCTCTGCCCCTAACTAGGGATTGGCAACCCTACTGAGTAGTGAAGAGAAATAACTTTGCGCATGCTCAGATGCACTCCTCTCTTTTGGTGCTTGCGCTCTTCCAACCTTCTGCTAAACAGAAAAGTCATTACATTAACATGATCCGAGGTGAAGAGAGAGAGCCGAAGCTGAAGAGCGACGGTGCTACTGCTTGCCAAACGATCAAGTTCTCCGGCTTTCCTTCCTTCCTTTGAAATAAGTATTGGGTAAAAATTAGAGGGACCAATCTGTGCAAATCCTTCAACGGTATTTGGCGATTTAAATTGAAAGTGTGGCTGCGTCTGGTCTCATCAGCGCCACGTAATTACTCGATATTTTAAAAAGTTTGGCGATGCCCTGGTAGGAGAAGGCTTTGTGCTGACGCATTTGGGAAGTTGGGGGTTGCTAAACGCTAACGTGAGCAAATGAGGCCCGCACAGGAAGAAGGAAAAGGAGGAGAAGAAGAAAAGCAGCTTACAATCTCCTTTATCTCCTTCCCCCACAACAGACACCCTGTGAGGTGGGGCTGAGAGAGCTCTCCCAGAAACTACCCTTCCAAGGACAATCCTTTGCAAGAGCTATGGCTGACCCAAGGCCATTCCAACAGCTGCAAGTGGAGGAGGGGGGAATCAAACCGGGTTCTCCCAGAAAAGAGTCCATGCACTTAACCACTACACCAAACTGGCTCTCTATTAGAGCTCTGGCTGACCCAAGGCCATTCCAGCAGCTGCAAAGGGAGGAGTGGGGAATCAAACCCGGTTCTCCCAGATAAGAGAGCTATGGCTGACCCAAGGCCATTCCAGCATTATGATACTGGCTGATTTGTTTTCAACTTCCTAATAATTCCCAGCATGGGGTTGGCCTTTTTTATTGCAATCGCGCACTGTCTTGACATTTTCAGTGACTTATCTACCAGCAACCCCAAGATCTCTCTCTTGGTCAGGTCTCTGCCAGAAACTACCCTTTCAAGGACAACGTCTGCCAGACCTATGGCTGACCCAAGGCCATTCCAGCAGGTGCAAGTGGAGGAGTGGGGAATCAAACCCGGTTCTCCCAGATAAGAGAGCTCTGGCTGACCCAAGGCCATTCCAGCAGCTGCAAGTGGAGGAGTGGGGAATCAAACCCGATTCTCCCAGACAAGAAAGCTGTGGCTGACCCAAGGCCATTCCAGCAGCTGCAAGGGGAGGAGTGGGGAATCAAACCAGTTCTCCCCAGATAAGAGACCACACACTTAGCCACTACACCAAACTGACTCTTAACCACTACACCAAAGAGACTGAATGGACCAGGAAGGGCTTCTACAATCAGCCAGCACTCTGGTACCCTCCAAAACTTCTGCCCACCCAGTCACAGGGGACAGAAAGGATCCTGGGAAATGTAGGCCTGGTTTAATACTCTAATACAGACTTCCCTAAAGCCTGTAGGCCATACTAGGCCTAGGATCCTGACAGAGATGTTCAGGAGGTGGTTTCTCATTGTCTGCCTATCCATAGTGACCCTGGATTTTCCTCAGTGGTCTCCCATCCAGTTATCAAGCAGGGCTGTCCTTGCTTAACTCCCAAGATCTAAGAACATCAGAACCTAAGAGAAGCCATGTTGGATTAGGCCAATGGCCCACCCAGTCCAACCCTCTGTGTCACATCAGAACCTAAGAGAAGCCATGTTGGATCAGACCAATGACCCATGCAGTCCAACACTCTGTGTCACATAAGAACATAAGAGAAGCCATGTTGGCTCAGACCAATGACCCCATCCAGTCCAACACTCTGTGTCACTTAAGAACATAAGAGAAGCCATGTTGGATCAGGCCAGTGGCCCATCCAGTCCAACACTCTGTGTCACATAAGAGAAGCCATGTTGGATCAGGCCAACTGGCCCATCCAGTCCTACACTCTGTGTCACATAAGAGAAGCCCTGTATGGATTAGGCCAATGGCCCATCTCAGTCCACCACTGTCTGTGTCACATAAGAACATAAGATGAAGCCATGTTGGATCAGGCCAATGGCCCATCCTGTCTAACACTCTGTGTCACACAGTGGCAAAAAAAACCCCCAGATGCCACCAGGAGGTCCATTAGTGGGGCAGGACACTAAAAGCCCTCCCACTATGCTCCCCCTCCCAAGCACCAAGAATACAGAGCATCACTGCCCCAGACCAGAGAGTTCCAACAATATGCTGTGGCTAATATCCGCTGTTGGACCTCTGTTCCATATGTTTTGGAATAAACATTTTTTATTAGTGACATATGGTAGCAAAACTATATCTACAACTTATAAAAACTTAAAGTAAAAGAAAAAACTTTCTACCACCACTATCTTACTTTTCCCCCACCCCTCCCCCCTTTACTTGACCACCCGCCAGTGTTATTTATTTAAAGGAAACAAATATTAAAGGTACCCTTAACTGTTAAGAAAAACCCAACAGTTATATTCTTATTTTAAAAACCTTAATCATTATCAAAGATTGTCCAATGTCCCTTTTATTTTCCACTCTTTTTTCTACGTATCTTCTGAATTTCTTCCACTCCAACTTAAAAAGTTCCAAATCATAGTCTCTTAATTTTCTTGTTAATTTGTCCATTTCACTCCATGACATAACTTTTGTAATCCAATCCCATTTCTCTGGTATTTTTTCTTGCTTCCACAGCTGCGCATACAATGTCCTAGCAGCTGAGAGCAAGTACCATATTAAAGTTCTATCTTCTTTTGGAAATTTTTCCATTTGTAATCCCAGCAGAAAAGTCCTCTGCCCACTTTATTGAATTCATATCCCAAAATCTTAGAAATCTCTTGCTGTATCATTTGCCAAAACATTTAGCCCTTTCACAAGTCCACCACATATGGTAGAAAGAACCTTCATGCTTTTTACATTTCCAACACCTATCTGGCATCTTGTTGTTCATCTTTGCTAATTTTTTTGGAGTCATATACCATCTATACATCATCTTAAAACAGTTTTCTTAATGCTATGACATGTTGCGAGTTTCATAGAATTCTTCCACAAATATCCCCAAGATTCCATCTTTATTTCTTTATTTACATTAATTGCCCATTTTATCATTTGAGATTTCACTACTTCATCTTCTGTAGACCATTGTAAGAGTAACTTGTATACTTTTGAAATTAATTTCTCATTATCTCCAAGCAGAACTCTTTCCATTTCTGTTTGCTCCTTCCTTATTCCTTCAGTTTTGATATCATTCTCCACCAAACTTTTTATTTGTTGCATTTGAAACCAGTCATATTTGTAACTCAGTTCTTCTGCAGTTTTCAGTTCTATTTTTCCACTTTGTATTTTTAGTAGCTGATTGTATGATAGCCGTTTTTCTTTGGCTGTTTTAGCCGTTATCTTTATCACTTCAGCTGGCACTATCCACAAAGGTCTCCTCTCATCACCATATTTCTTATACTTTATCCATGCATTTAGTAGATTACTTCTTATATAATGGTGAGAGAAAAGGCCATCCATCTTCTTTTTTCCTTGGCTGAAAGGAAGCCCTGGAGACGTCTTCTTTGAGGCTTTGAGGGGTCTCATGGAGTCTTCATAGTCAACGTCTGCAAAAGTTCTCAGAGTCATTGATTGGACATAAGCTCGTCAGGATCCTAACCTTCTTGGACATTTCTAAATAATTAAAGCTTTGAAAGACCAGTGGAAACTTGGATAACTGGAACAAAAGGTACAGAAGTTTTCTTTTCATTCCAGAGCTATTTATAGCTTAAAGGGACAAAATTAAAAAGTGGGGAAAAGAAAAATAGAAAGCTTGCAAGAAGAAGAAGGAAGGGGTGAAGTTTGGATTGTTTAAATATAAAGAACAGTGCTAAAAACTGCTAAAAAGTGAAAAGGAACATTGTTTAGTCTATCTGCGGTTTTGCAGAAAAAGCAACTGCGTCACATTGGAACAGACCTGCAGCACTTCTGAGCAAGACAGGAAGTACGTCAAGTATCGTGAGATCTCCATGAGAGTTGATGGTGACAGAGACAGGAAGCAGTAAAGAAAAAAGCCTACTCCATACCATAGAGAAACATCGGCAGCCATTGCTGGGAGGCTAAATCCAAAACATCGTTTTTAAAAGAATCTGGACCTCTGTTCCATATGTTGATCCAATCCCCTCTTGATGCTGTCTGTGCTTGCAGCTGCCACCACCTCCTGGGGCAGTGAATTCCATGTGTTCATCACCCTGATGAGATCCAGCTAGGCTGGGCTTTCCCTGTGGGGTCTGTCTCTGCCAGCGAAGATAAAATGGTGAACCTCCACCATGGAGATCCGCTGCCCCTCCAAGTGGAGAGTGTTGAGCTCCAAGCACCAACAGGGTCTGGCGCAGCGGGAGCATCCTAACCGTGCCTCTTTGCAGCTTAATTAAAAGCATCATGAAACTAACAGAGCATCAATAAAACCTAGTGATAAACTGTTGAAACTATCACAGCAGTAAACAGCAAAAAAAAGAAAAAGGCCGTTTGAGTATGGAGCAATAGCGTAAAATGAATTGTAATGAAATAATGCAGACGTCCAACTGCTGTTTCTCTCCAAGCACCTCCCCCGTGGAGTTTGAGGCCTTGGTTGAGGGCTTCCCTTTGCTCCCAGACTTTGGCCAGCTAGTTTGTTGCTCCTTTGGGTACTTGGACCTCAGTCTGGTTGTGTGTGTCTGAGAAGAAGAAGAAGAAGAAGAAGAAGAAGAAGAAGAAGAAGATATTGGATTTATATCCCGCCCTCCACTCCGAAGAGTCTCAGAGGCTCACAATCTCCTTTCCCTTCCTCCCCACAACAGACACCCTGTGAGGTAGAGGAAGATATTAGATTTATATCCCGCCATCCACTCCGAAGAGTCTCAGAGGCTCACAATCTCCTCCATTCCGAAGAGTCCCAGAGGCTCACAATCTCCTTTTCCTTCCTCCTCCACAACAGACACCTTGTCAGGTAGAGGAAGATATTAGATTTATATCCTGCCCTCCACTTTGAAGAGTCTCAGAGGCTCACAATCTCCTTTCCCTTCCTCCTCCACAACAGACACCCTGTGAGGTAGAGGAAGATATTAGATTTATATCCCGCCCTCCACTCCGAAGAGTCTCAGAGGCTCACAATCTCCTTTCCCTTCCTCCCCCACAACAGACACCCTGTGAGGTAGAGGAAGATATTAGATTTATATCCCGCCCTCCACTTCGAAGAATCTCAGAGGCTCACAATCTCCTTTTCCTTCCTCCCCCACAACAGACACCCTGTGAGGTAGAGGAAGATATTAGATTTATATCCCGCCCTCCACTCCGAAGAGTCTCAGAGGCTCACAATATCCTTTCCCTTCCTCCCCCACAACAGACACCCTGTGAGGTAGAGGAAGATATTAGATTTATATCCCGCCCTCCACTCCGAAGAGTCTCAGAGGCTCACAATCTCCTTTCCCTTCCTCCCCCACAACAGACACCCTGTGAGGTGGGTGGGGCTGGAGAGGGCTCTCACAGCAGCTGCCCTTTCAAGGACAACCTCTGCCAGAGCTATGGCTGACCCAAGGCCATTCCAGCAGGTGCAAGTGGAGGAGTGGGGAATCAAACCCGGTTCTCCCAGATAAGAGTCCGCACACTTCACCACTACCCCAGACATTCCTTCAGTTCTCTGGCTGGTGTTGTCCTTTCTCGGATGTGCTTGTGAAGTGGCATCAAGTTGCAGTCGACCCATGGGAATCCATCATCAGATTTTAAAAACAAGAGAAGCCGTTGGCCATCACCAACCCAATTGGCCATCATCATCAGTGTTGCCTCTGTGTAGCAACATTGGACTTCCTTGGTTCTAGGGTTGCCAACTCCAATTAAAGAAAATCTGGGGCTTTGGGGGCGGAGCCAGGAGACTTTGGGAGTGGAGCCTGGATACATTGTTCCTGGAGCCAGGAACAAGGGTATGACAAGCATAATTGAACTCCAAGGGAGTTCTTGCCATCACATTTAAAGAGACAGCACACCTTTTTAAATGTCTTCCATAGGAAATAATAAGAACATAAGAACATAAGAGAAGCCATGTTAGATCAGGCCAATGGCCCATCCAGTCCAACATTCTGTGTCACACAGCGGCCATATATATATATATATATATATATATATATATATATATATATATACATACACTCACACACTGTGGCTAATAGCCACTGATGGACCTCTGCTCCATATTTTTATCTAACCCCTTCTTGAAGGTGGCTATGCTTGTGGACGCCACCACCTCCTATAAGACTATAAAATATTTACAAAAATTCTAGCTAATAGACTAGAAAAATATTTACCAAACTTGATTAAGGAAGATCAATATGGTTTTGTTAGAGGTAGATTTATTGCAGATCCATTGAGAAATATATTGAATGTTTTGTTCTGTAAGGATAAGAAAACTTTGGCCTTGTTAAAATTAGATGTGTATAAGGCGTTTGATACGGTAAATCACAATTATTTAATGCAGGTATTGGAAAACTTTGGTTTTGATGGGCCCTTTTTAAATGTTGTAAGGGAAATCTATAGGGGGGGTAAAGCAGTAATTAGAATAAATGATGGGCACTCTAGAGAAATTTCGATACAGAGAGGAGTAAAGCAAGGTTGCCCATTATCTCCTTTGTTATTTGCATTAGCAATTGAACCCCTAGCAGATAGGATACGAAATAGTGGTAGAATTCAGGGATTTCAAATAGGTAAGGAAGAATTGAAATTAAACCTTTTTGCGGATGATATTTTGTTGACAATAAGTAATCCACTGCAGGCAATACGAGAATTGTTAGTTATTTTAGAAGATTTTAAGTTATGTTCGGGACTTGGAATAAACATCAAGAAATCAGAAATAATGTTTATTAATGTAGGTGGGGAAACCAAGAAGGCAATATTAGCCTTAACGGGGATGAAATCAGGAGTTAGCAAAATTAAATATTTAGGAGTTTATCTTAATAAAAATATAGAGAGGCTACAAAAAATGAATTATAATAAGGTGTGGTTAAAGATTTTAAAGAAATTGAAGGAATGGAAGAACAAAAATTTGAGTATCCTAGGGAAAATTAGAGCAATAAAAATGTTTATACTCCCAAAGCTGCTATATTTATTTCAAGTACTTCCTATAAGATTAGATCAGGAAACGATAAGGAAATGGGATGAACATATTAAAAATTGGGTCTTTGGTCGGAAAAAAGCAAGAATACAAAAAAAGTTGATATATATGCCCCAAGATGAATTAGGATGGGGAGTTCCATATTTACAAGCTTATTATGATGCAGTTCAGTTGAAAGCACTGATGGAGTTAGAATGGAGGAAAGGGGATAAATGGGTAAGACTTGAATCTGCAGTCAATAAGGGAGCAGGTAGTAGTGGAATTTACACGAGAGAGATAAAAAAGGTAATGATACAAACCGAAGGTCCAAGAAAAATAGCTTTAATTGTGTGGAAGAGGTGGAAAAAGATCTTAATGCCTTTAACCTCGAAATGGACCCCACTTAAGGATATCTGGGAAAAAGAGATGAACCCAAAATTCTATGAAGAGCTGCAAAGGGAAGACATAATAAGAGTCAAGGATTTGTACAATAGCCAAGGGGCCTTATTACCACTTCAGGAGTTGAACTGTAAGATAGGGAAACAATATTGGTTAAATCTAATGGGATTATATCAAACAATCCGACAAGAAAAGTATAAAGATGCTATTAAAAGAGATGACAATTTTATAGAAAAGGCACTATATGTGGATGAAAGGAAGAAAGGACTGTCAGGGATTATTTACCTTGAATTGGTAAAAGATAAGGAGTTCATGTATAGAACCTTAAAGAACAAATGGAATAAAGAAAAACAAATAACTGATGAGGAGGTGAATAAGTTAATGATGAATTTGAAGAAAATTAAGATAGAGAAATATAGAGAACTTGAAAGGAAGATAATCTTGAAATGGTATAGGACGCCGGCTCAATTGGCATATATGATTAAAGGGATGAAACCAAATTGTTGGCACTGTAATGCAAAAGAAGGGTGGTACTCCCACTTATGGTGGGAGTGCCCCAAGGTTATAGAGTTTTGGGGGAAAATTCGGGGAAAAATAGTGGGGGCATGTAAGTTTAATATTGATATAGATGGGGAGTTGTTATTTATGGGGGTACTGGAAAACAATAACATTGAGAAACAAAACCAGAGCATTTTCAAAGCAATGATATTAGCAGCACATGCAGTGATAGCATATGGTTGGAAGGAGAGCTTAAAATGGACCCTGGAAAGATGGAACAATTATTTGTATGAATATATACAATCAGACATATTAGAATGTTTAAAACAAGATAAGATATGGGATAGAAAAATTGAAGAGATAAAAGAGAAATGGGATATATACTTCTCATGGGTATTTAAGGGGGAAGCCAACAAAGCTATATTTGAAAAATTGGGAAAAGTGTGCTCATGGTTAAAAATTTAATTGTAACTTTAGTATGGTCACTTGGTGGGGGGGAGGGATATAAATAGGGGTAAAAATGGTGTCATAAGAGAATTGGAAATGTATTCTATGTAATGTAATATTTGAGACACAATAAAATAAAAAAAGGGAAAAAAAAATGGACGCCACCACCTCCTGTGGCAGTGAATTCCACATGTTAATCACCCTTTGGGTGAAGAAGTACTTCCTTTTATCCGTTTTAACCTGTCTGCTCAGCAATTTCATCGAATGCCCACGAGTTCTTGTATTGTGAGAAAGGGAGAAAAGTACTTCTTTCTCTACTTTCTCCATCCCATGCATTATCTTGTAAACTTCTATCATGTCACCCCTCAGTCGACGTTTCTCCAAGCTAAAGAGCCCTAAGCGTTTCAACCTTTCTTCATAGGGAAGGTGTTCCAGCCCTTTAATCATTTTAGTTGCCCTTTTCTGAACTTTCTCCAATGCTATAATATCCTTTTTGAGGTGCGGCGACCAGAACTGCACACAGTACTCCAAATGAGACCGCACCATCAATTTATACAGGGGCATTATGATACTGGCTGATTTGTTTTCAATTCCCTTCCTAATAATTCCCAGCATGGCGTTGGCCTTTTTTATTGAAGGATAAAATGAAGGATAGGGGCACCATATTTTGGGGCTCATATAATTGGACCCCCTGGTCCAATCGTTTTGAAACTTGGGGGTATTTTGGGGAGAGGCACTAGATGCGATACTAAAAAATTGGTGCCTCTACCTCAAAAAATAGCCCCCCCAGAGCCCCCAATACCCACGGATCAATTCCCTATTATTCCCTATTGGAATCGTTCTCCATAGGGAATAATAGAGTGCCCAGTAGACATTTCCCTCCCTCCCATGCTTTCTAAAGGGGTGAGGGCCTTCAAACCAGGGAATCCCCTGCCCCCTCCCTCTCTCTCACACACAAATATTTACTAGATCTTCTTCCTGCAGAACTCTACTTGCTGTGAAAATGAAAGCAAAAGAAAGGGAGAGGCCGTTCTCCATGCAAACTATTACTGACCCTTTCCAATGAAGCCCTTCCTGTTTCCTGCGCAGCTTTAAAGGCACACATTTTACAAACGAATCAGTTTGCAGGTTTCTAAACCTGCAGGAGCTCTATGACTACATGATGCCTACACGCATGTTCTCCCCCCCACCCCCGCTTCTGGATTTTTGGAGAGCGGGGGAGGAGGCTGAAAATTCGGGGGTCCCCCGCCAGGGCGGGGGGGTTGGGGAGCCTACTTGGTTCCTATCACAACACTAGCCAGGGCTGACCCGGTGTAGCTTCCGAGATCTGGCAAAACTGGGCTCACCTGGACTGTGCAGGTGATTGAAGGCTTTGAATTAGGCTGGGAAATCAAACAGCTGCATCTCTAGTGCCTTCAAGAACCTGCTGTGAGTGTAGGTGTTGATAGAGTGGAGTTGCCAATCCCCAGGTGGGCAAACAGAGTGAATGATGGCAACACAGCATAAGCAGAAGTCTAAAAAGCAGCTGTGTCAGAAATGCATAACACAACAAATTTACAAAGGTCTATGTTATATTGTGCGAAAGCATCCGAAATCCATTCCAAAGACGTAAATCACACAAAGAGCATAAAGTCCCAAGCGAAAACACAGTTCCCAAGGATGACTCCGAAAAAGACCAATGACCCATCCAGTCCAACACGCTGTGTCACATAAGAACATAAGAGAAGCCCTGTTGGATCAGGCCAGTGGCCCCTCCAGCCTAACACTCTGTGTCACATAAGAACATAAGAGAAGCCATGTTGGATCAGGCCAGTGGCCCATCCAGTCCAACACTCTGTGTCACATAAGAACATAAGAGAAGCCCTGTTGGATCAGGCCAATGGCCCCTCCAGTCCAACACTCTCTGTCACATAAGAACATAAGAGAAGCCATGTTGGATCAGGCCAATGGCCCATCCAGTCCAACACTCTGTGTCACATAAGAACATAAGAGGAGCCATGTTGGATCAGGCCAATGGCCCATCCAGTCCAACACTCTGTGTCACATAAGAACATAAGAGGAGCCATGTTGGATCAGGCCAATGGCCCATCCAGTCCAACACTCTGTGTCACATAAGAACATAAGAGAAGCCATGTTGGATCAGGCCAGTGGCCCATCCAGTCCAACACTCTGTGTCACATAAGAGAAGCCATGTTGGATCAGGCCAATGCCCCCCCCAGTCCAACACTCTGTGTCACATAAGAGAAGCCATGTTAGATCAGGACAATGGCCCATCCAGTCCAACACTCTGTGTCACACAGTGCCCCCCCCAAAAAATTTTTTTTACAAAAGTCTATATTATATTGTGCAAAAGCATCCAGAATTCATTCCAAAGATATAAATCACACAGAGAGCATAAAGTCCCAAACAAAAACACAGTTCCCAAGGATGACTCCGAAGAATTCCAAAAAGTCTATAAGGAATACCACTACTCAGAAGTAAATTCCAAACAGAGTCCTTCCACTGATGTCAGCTTCCGAAAGAGGACATAGCACTTGTTGTTCAAATAGCGACAGAAACTTCCCAGTTGTCAACCCACAGACTGTAACCCAGGGGTGTCAAACATGGAATTTGGGGGCTGAATCAGGCCCCCGGAGGGCTCCTATCAGGCCCCAAAGAAACTGGCTGTCATCTGCTTCCTTCTTCGTCTCTCTTGCTTCCTTCTGTGTCACAGCATGCTTTGCCAGGCTTCCTCAATCGCACAGGAGCTGCAGAGGAAAGCCTCTATTTACTCCATTGGCTGAGGCTCCTCCCTTGGGGAGGAAGGCAGGGAGGGAGAGTTTGCTTTGCCGGGCTCTCTCCATCGCACAGCAGAGCTACTGAGCCAAGCCTCTCTTCCTTCTGTTGGCTGAGGCTCCTCCCCCTCCTGGTCCCCTGGGGAAGGGAGGAAAAAGCCAGCGGTTCCTCTGCCCAGTTCCCGGGATCCCACGGGAGAAATACAAAGAAAGCACCTTTAAGACCAATGAGTTCTAATGTCTGAAACATGTTTTAAGGCTGTCGGTTTTTTTAAAAAAATATATGTTTGTGCTTTTTATAAAATGTATATCTCTGCCACCTAATCTTAAATAGGTACACACATGGCCTGGCCCAATAAGATCTCATTTGTGTCAGATCAGGCCGTCATAACAAATGAGTTTGATACCCCTGTTGTAGCCCATCCTACTTCCTCAGTGCTGGTGGGAAGAGCAGAGAGAGCCATTCCTGATATGAAAGGTACTTGATACTGATCCCTGCCCCCCACCCCCTGCCCCCACAATAGCCCTGTGAGCAGGCCTCGGATTCAGTGGGAGCTCACAGGAGCACAGCTCCTGAACCTTTCTGAGGGTTCCACCTCCTCCTTCTGAGAATCCCACCTCCTTGTCCATTGAATAGTTTGTGTAGCTGCATAACAACCTTGGGATGAGCTCCATCACCTATTTTTCTACAAAATGACCTCTGCCAGTGAGGAAGATGAAGCTCAGAGGCAGGGCCCAACAGGATTTTGAACTCTTGCCTTCCTTGTTCAAGTCCACTGCACTCTTTGCTGTGCCTCGCTAGCTCCTAAAAAAGTGTGGATGAATCATAGAATTCTAGAGTTGGAAGGGACCTCCAGGGACATCTAGTCCACCCCCCTGCACAATGCAGGAAACTCACAAACACCTCCCCCTCAATTCACAGGATCCTCATTGCTGTCAGATGGCCATCTAGCCTCTGTTGAAAAAGCCTCCAAGGAAGGAGAGCCCGCCACCTCCTGAAGAATCATAGAATCCTAGAGTTGGAAGGGACCTCCAGGGTCATCTAGTCCAACCCCCTGCACAATGCAGGAAACTCACAAGCACTTCCCCCTAAATTCACAGGATCCTCATTAAAAAACCTCCAAGGAAGGAGAGCCCGCCACCTCCTGAAGAATCATAGAATCCTAGAGTTGGAAAGGACCTCCAGGGTCATCTAGTCCAACCCCCTCCCCTGCACAATGCAGGAAACTCACAAAAACCTCCCCTAAATTCACAGGATCCTCATTGCTGTCAGATGGCCATCTAGCCTCTGTTGAAAAACCTCCAAGGAAGGAGAGCCCGCCACCTCCTGAAGAATCATAGAATCCTAGAGTTGGAAGGGACCTCCAGGGTCATCTAGTCCAACCCCCTACACAATGTAGGAAACTCACAAAAACCTCCCCTAAATTCACAGGATCCTCATTGCTGTCAGATGGCCATCTAGCCTCTGTTGAAAAACCTCCAAGGAAGGAGAGCCTGTTCCACTGAGGAACTCCTCTAACGGTCAGGAAGTTCTTCCTCATGTTGAGACGTAAACTCTTTTGATTTGATTTCAACCCATTGGTTCCGGTCCTACCTTCTGGGGCCACAGAAAACAATTCCACCCCATCCTCTATATGACAGCCCTTCAAGTACTTGAAGATGGTGATCATATCACCTCTCAGCCACCTCCTCTTGAGGCTAAACAGGCCCAGCTCCTTCCACCTTTCCTCATAAGACTTGGTCTCCAGACCCCTCACCATCTTCATCACCCTCTTCTGGACCCGTTCCAACTTGTCTATATCCTTCTTAAAATGCCCCAAACTGAACACAATATTCCAAGTGAGGTCTTACCAGAGTGGAGTAAAGCAACACCATCACTTCACGTGATCTGGACACTGTACTTCTGTTGATACAGCCCAAAATTGCATTTGCTGGAGTTGGTTTAGTTTGTTACTCTGCTCAGAGGCGGTTTTTGGTTTTGGAGGGTTCCATGAATTCAGCTGAAAAATTAGCACAGCCTGTTTCTGTTCTGCTGCAGAACTCTGTGCCTTTGGTAAACCGGTTTCTCCCCCCCCCCCCCAAAAAAAACACCAAAATAATCTCCTGCGTTTGTTCCTCCAAATTAAATGGACTTTGCGAAAGCTACTCTGATCTCTGCAGTGCTTAAGGAATCGATATTTTTTCACTTGGTTGGCATTCCTTTTTTTTTTTTTTTTTGTGTACAAGTAGGTTTTATTGAACATTTCATAATTCCATTTACAAACAATTCGAAAAGCATTCGAATTGAACATCTCATAATTCCATTTACACACAGTTCGAAAATCTTATCCCGCCACTACTTCCCCTGCCCCCCCACCCCCACCCCCAAGGAGCATCTAGGTAATATCTAACACAATTCTTATTTCTTAACTATCTAATTTATTTATCCATTGATATAACTTATTCCAAGTCTTTCTTGATTCTTGCAAGTTGCCTCCTCTTAATCTAACAGTAAGATTATCCATTTCTGCAGCCTCTAATATTTTCTGTACAAATTCATTTCTGGTTGGTATTTGAGAATTTTTCCAGTACTTAGCGTAAAGAATTCTGGCGGTAGTTATTATATGTAGTAGAAGTTTTTTGTCATATTTAGTTAGATTCCCTTTACATACATTTAGTAGGTACAACTCAGGTGTATGGCAAATATTGATTTTTAATATTTTCTGTGTCCAAATGTTTACTAAAGCCCAATACTTTTTGGCTATTTCACAGTTCCACCAAATGTGGTATAGAGATCCCTTCACCTTTTTACATTTCCAGCAAGCATTAGAATAATTGGGATATATCTTACTTAGTCTTTCTGGTGTTAAATACCACCTATGTGCCATCTTATAGATATTTTCTTTAAAGAGGGCCGATCTTGTCAACTTTAAGTTTTGTGTCCAAATTTTCTCCCAATATTCCAACTCAACACTATACCCAAAGTCTCGTAACCATTTGATCCAACTTTCCTTTACGGCTTCTCCTATTAATTTGATTTCTAATAGCCATTTATATAATTTGGAGATGAGCTTTTGTCTGCCCTCTATTATACTATCAAATTCCAAATTTGTTTTAATAAAGCCCTTTTATTTATCTCGCCCATATTTCGCTTTAGTTTGATTTTCAAGCCACCAGTCCAGTTTGACATTTTCATTCAAAATCAAATTACAGTCTACATCTAATAAACTTCTGTAATTGAAACTGGCACCCCAGTCATATAAGTTTGGATGACACGAGGCCTCTACTGGGGATAGCCATAGAGGTGTCCTAGGATAAATCATATTTTTATACTCTATCCAAACTTTGTATAATGATTTCCTGATTTCGTGTCTATGAAATATATTCTCTCTGTTGGGAGGAGAGTACCACAAATAATGATGCCAGCCTCTACTTAGTCCGGTGCCCTCTAATATCAATAATCTCTTATTTTCTAATGTAAACCAATCTACTATCCATATCAGGCAGCATGCCTTATAATATAAATTCCAATCGGGCAAAGCGAAGCCTCCCCTGGAAACGCTATCTTGCAGTATTTTTAATTTTATTCTGGGCTTTTTATTTTGCCATATATATGCAGTGATGAGCTTATTCAGTTGGACGAAGAAGGATTGAGATAGAATAATCGGTATTGTTTGGAACAGGTATAGGACTTTTGGCAAGATGTTCATTTTAATCGTGGCTATTCTACCAAGCAATGAGATCTGTAGGTCTTTCCACCTATTTAAATCCGTTCTAATTTCTGTAAGAAGCTTATCATGGTTATCCTTTTGGAGAGTTTTTAAGTCGTTAGTAAAGTGGATTCCCAAATATTTAATTTTCTTCTCGTAACAAAATCCTGATTTCTTTTCCAACAATTCTATCTCTTCTTTGGTCATGTTCTGTACCAGGAATTTCGATTTCTGAAAATTAACTTTGAATCCAGAAATTTTCCCATATTCTTCCAAAACTTTCATCAGGTATTCAATTGAAGTCATTGGGTCCTCAAGTGTAAGAAGTAAGTCATCTGCGTACGCCCGAACCTTATATCTTTCTCCCTTGATATTGGCCCCTTGGACTCCATCTTCCTCTCTTATTTTTATTAATAATAATTCCAGAGTAAGTATAAATAATAAGGGGGACAGTGGGCATCCCTGCCTTGTCCCCCGTTCTATTTTGATCGGATCTGACAGGTTTCCATTAATATTGACTCTAGCGCTTTGGTTGGAATATATAGCTCGAATTAGTTTAATAAAATTCGGACCGCATCCGATGGTCTGGGCAGACTTTACGATAAAATTCCAATTTACATTATCAAACGCTTTTTCTGCGTCGAGTGCAATTCCGGCGAACTGCTTCCCTGGGTGTAATCGATAATATTCTAATATGTCTATAAAAAATCTTGTATTTTGCCGTATTGCTCTGTCGGGGACAAATCCTGTTTGGTCTTCATTAATAACTGTATGGACAATCTTCTTTAGCCTATTGGCCAGGATTGTTGCGAAAATCTTATAGTCTGAATTCAGAAGTGAGATCGGTCTATAATTACGTATGTCCATAGGGTCCAAATCTCTCTTATAAATTAATGATATCAGAGCCTCATTCCATGAGGAGGGAAGTTTGGCAGATTTCTGGATCTCATCTATCAAGTATTTATAAGGAACGAGTAGATTCTCTTCAAAGGCTTTGAAAGCTTCAATAGGTAAGCCATCTGGCCCAGGGGCTTTATTAGGTTTCTGCATTTTCAATGCCTCAGTTATTTCATGCATTGTGATGTTACTTTCCAAATCCTTACAATGGTCTTCTGATATACTCTTGGTCCGAAGCTTACTAATAAACTCTTCCTGGGTCTGAGGTGCGATCTCTTGTCTCTTATATAGGTTCTGATAAAATCTTTGAACAATTCCATTTATTTGAGATTTTTCGGTTACTTCTTCATTGTCTTCATTTCTAAGCACTCTTATGGCCTTCTTCTCCCTTTCTTTTCTTAGTTTGTATGCCAACCATCTACTCGGTTTGTTGGCGTTTTCGAAGTAATTTTGTCTGGCCCATATTATTTTCTTCTCAAGTTCATCCATTAACAGCAAATTTATTTCATGTTGAGTCTTATAGATTTTAACTAATACTTCTTTGGAACTTTTATTTTTTTGTTGTTTTTCCAAATTTCCCAATTCAGCCACTAAATCGTTGTACGCTTTCATCCGTTCTTTTTTCCTTTTGGTTGTATAGCTGATCACCATCCCTCTGAAGAAGGCCTTAAACGTATCCCAAACTATTTGTACTGAGGTGTCCTCTTTTAAGTTACAATCAAAAAACATCTTGATATCCTTTTTGGCTTTCTCTAAGAATGCTTCTTCTTTTAGGATTTGTGTATTAAGAGTCCAGCGAGGTTTATTTACTGAGTCTTTCAAGATAATCTGTATAGGGTTATGGTCGGCATAGGATCTGGGATTGATGTTAGCTTCAATAACCGACCATCCTAGAGACGCGGATAGCCAACACATGTCCAACCTAGACCAACTATTATGTACATGAGAAAAGTATGTAAAGTCAGTTGTTTGGGGATTTTTCATCCTCCATACATCAATCAGGTTGTACTCATCAGCGAGCTTAAAAAAGGATTTCGGGAGTTGAGTTCGGGTTTTTTTCCCCTTGGTATTCCCATATTTCTTGTCTTTGTCAATATCTAATATGGCGTTGTAGTCACCCACAATACACAGATTCTGTAAATTGCAATTTATTAGTTTTTCATGGAGCTTAGCAAAGAATTGTTCTTGATTGTTATTCGGGGCATAAATGTTAGCCAAAATTATTTTTTTCCCATTTAGTTCCAATTCGATCATTATGATTCTGCCAATTTCGTCTTTAAATAACAATTTAGCTGGTATTGATTCTTTCACATAAATGGCTACCCCTCTTTTCTTCTTTGAGTCGCATGAATGATAGAGTTGGCCTAATTTTTTGTTCTGAAGATATTTTGCATCGCCATCTTTTATATGAGTCTCTTGTAAGCATATTATTTGAGCTCCGGTCTTCTGTAATTGTAAAAACAGTCTTTTCCTCTTCTTTGGTTCGTTAAGGCCATTTATGTTAACTGAAAAAATCTGGACTCCGGGTTTTGTCGTCATTTCACCGTTGAATAATCATCTACCGGTTTTTTCTGCCTTTTTTGGGTTTGTGATCTTGTCTTTATTCTTTCTTTTTTCTTCTCCCGCTGGTCTCTTCCTTCCTGTCCTTTGTGCTCCTCTTCTTCTTCTTCTCTATCTTCCGTTGAGTCAGAATCTTGGCATTGTCCTTCTATCTGTTTCCTCCAGAAGTCTTCCGCTTTTTCAACTGATGTTATGTTATATCTGTTGGATTGATACGTAAAGAAGAGTCCTTCTGGAATTAACCATTTGTATTGTATTGAGTGTTTCATGAGCCAACTAGTCAGTTTTTTATAACCAAATCTTCTTTTTCTTATAGACCAAGGGATGTCTCTTAAAACTTTAATTTCTTTTTCCTCCCAAATCAAGGGTTTTCTTTTAATTGAACTCAAGATGTTTTCACATATCGCAGTACGGATGAATTTAACTTGGATTTCTCTAGGAATGTTTAATTTCCTGGTATACGCCGAAGACACTCTTCTGGCCCACTCGATTTCTGATCTACCTTGCTTCAAAAGTTCTTGTTCTTCTTCTGAATTTAACAAATCCACAATCTTGTTCTCTACATTCTCATCTTTTTCCTCAGGAAGGTTTTGGAATCTAAGAATATACGCAGATTTTTCCATTTCGAGTCTGGAGACCGGCAAGATGGCGCTGTGAAGCAGGGTTTATTCACGGAGCTCCGATGAACACTCTGTTTTGGTAGGCTTCCTGGGGGATACCTCGCTGTATACCCCCTAATAGAAGCGTCTGGGGACGCTTCTCAGTCTGAGGAGCTGGCAGAGAATCTGGGGGGAAGCGGAGGCTTCCCCCGAGGGCTCAGCCTTTCCCGCCGACAGGAGCCTTCCAACGCTGATGCGTCAAGCTGGGCCGCCGGGAAGGAGCAGACAGGGCTCTGAACTCCAACTTCTTTCTTGCCCAATTGGATAACGAAAAACAGATGTTGAAGAAATAAGAACTTAAGCCTTTTTCGTGGAACTGGATTCTAAAGCTTTAAAGTGCAGCGGTGAGTCCAAACGGAAGGCGAAACGCGGCTTGCGAAGAGCGAGACAGCCGGGTGACGCTAGCGGACGGCCGCCGAGGCTGAGACTGTGAGGCTTGGTACGTTTGATACAGAAGGGAGAGAGCTGGCAGCTCCCCTTATTTGTTCTAAACTTTCTAATAACCTCGCCAGAGAAGCTTGAACAGATAAGAGGGGGTTGGAAACGAAGGTGGTGGTTTTGTGATTATGAGGACATTTGAGAAGTGAAACAGAAAGTTCCGGAGAAAACTTCTTGACTCGCCATTTTCTGGGAAGCCGCGGGGCTTGGTAGGGACTTTGAAACAAAGAAGGGGGGGACTAATAAATAAAGCCAAAAGTAGAACTTCGCCTATAATATTTTCAAGCTTGCCAGAAACTTTATAGAGGACTGTAAGCTGGCAATTGGGCTGACAACTGGGTTTCTGGTGCGAAAAGCTGGGACGGTAGAGAAACGGTAGAGAAACCCCCCCCCCCCTGGCATCTTCTTAGACTTAAGATGGCGACAGACGGCAGAGAGAGAACCGTGTAAGAAGGAACTTGGAAGGCATAGCGGACAGCGGACAGTGGAATACGAAAAAATTGGAGTAAGGTCTCTGGAAGCAAGAAAAGCGGTTAGAACCTGTGGAAAAGGTCCGTTGGAGAGTTTAGAAGGTGTAAAGGGGGAAGAGACAGTTTTTAGCTGTATTTAGCGGCTGTATCTTCCCTGAAGAGTGGTTAAAAACGATTTACACAAAAGAAGGATTTAAGAAGATTAGAAGAAAAGAAGATTTGTAAAAAAGAAGAAAGAAAGACAGGGGAGAAAGAAGAAAGAAGAAAGAAGAAAGAAGAAAAGGGACTGTAAAGTAGACCACTGGTGATTATTGGTTACTGGTTATTATATTAAGACATACAATCTGTTTATTCAAGGAAATTAAGAATATAAGTAAAGAGGGGGAATCTCCATTTTGTACTGAGTATATATTGAGTAATAAGGTTGTGGGAACTGATGGGATGAATGATTAGGGGTTTGTAGTTGATTAATTGGACTAAATCAGACTAAATTAATTTTTTGACTTATTAACAATCTGATGAGCTGACTGATTAATTAATTAATTGATTCATTGATTTATTGATCTATGCTTTGATTGATTTCTACTGATTATTGATTATTGATCATTGACCATTGACCATTGTTGCCGAGACTGATATTATAGATATTAATTTGTTTCGTCTGAGCTGCTTGAAATTGAAGTCTGAGGAGTAATTATTGGTGCCAGAGCGGGCTCAGGCGTTTAGAACCTAGTAGAGCACAGATTAGGTGTGCAGAATATAGAGTCCATACTAATCTAGAGGTCTCAGGTGCTCTGTTTAGATTTGTCCCTAAAGTAGATTACTGGGAAAGCTATTAGGAGGGAAAGACTAGAAATGGAAACTAAAATTAAAAAACTGGGTCAGGCCACTCCCCCACAAGGGGGGAGCAAACTAGGAACATTTATAGGTAACCAAGATCCAATAGAAAAGCTCCAAAATATAATGACGGCTGGATTTAAACAGAATCAAGAAGCGCTGGAAGAAGTCAAGACACAACTGTTAACTGAAATCAAGAAAACTAATGAGCAGGTTGTGGAATTTCAGAAACAGCTACTAATTAACACTCAACAAATGCATGAACTCTCAGCTAAAGTTAGGGATCTTCAAGATCAAGAAGAAATTACCTCTGCAGATATACAGGAAAATAAGGCCAGTATGTCTGAGTTAGACTTGGTTGGCATTCCTTCGCGCCTGCATAGGAAAATCCTCCATCCACACTGGCCTCCATCCACACTCCATCTCTCCTTTTCTATTCAGCGGCTGCCGCGGGGAGGGGGGGGGGTGCCGCTGAGGGATGATCAGATAATGCGGAGTAGAAATAGGTTTGTTTCCATGGAGCAAACAGGAGTTGCTTCTTATTGGCTCCTGTGAACTGAAGGGAGCTAAGGAAGAAGAGATGGTGTTGTGAACGAAATTGCTTTGGAAACTGACACTCAGGAAGGGAAGGGTATTTGCATTGGCTTTCCACTTTAGGTAAAGACAGGGAGTTCCAAGTGAATGGAAGATACTTGGGTAATTGGATGATGGAAATGTTTTAGCCAATAAATTCCTTTCTTTAGCTACATGAAGTCGAATCAGGCATCATGATGAGGTCCATCAGTGGCTATTATCCACAGTGTATTGATGGAATTTTTTGTCTGGGGCAGTGATGCTCTGTGTTCTTGGTGCTTGGGGGGGGGGCACAGTGGGAGGGCTTCTAGTGTCCTGGCCCCGCTGGTGGACCTCCTGATGGCACCTGGTTTTTTTTGGAGCCACTATGTGACACAGAGTGTTGGACTGGATGGCCATTGTCCTGATCCAACATGGCTTCTCTTATGATGATGATATTGGATTTATATCCCGCCCTCCACTCCGAAGAGTCTCAGAGCGGCTCACAACCTCCTTTACCTTCCTCCCCCACAACAGACACCCTGTGAGGTGGGTGGGGCTGGAGAGGGCTCTCACAGCGGCTGCCCTTTCAAGGACAACCTCTGCCAGAGCTATGGCTGACCCAAGGCCATACTAGCAGGTGCAAGTGGAGGAGTGGGGAATCAAACCCGGTTCTCCCAGATAAGAGTCCGCATACTTAACCACTACACCAAACTGGCTCTCTTATGTTCTTATGTGACACAGAATGTTGGACTGGATGGGCCACTGGCCTGCTCCAACATAATAATAATAATAATAATAATAATAATAATAATAATAATAATAATAATAATAATAATAATAATAATAATAATAATAACAACAACAACAACAACAATAATAATAACAACAACAACAACAGCTTTTTATTTGTATCCCGCCGTCCCCGCAAGCAGGCTCAGGGCGGCTCACAACATGTAAATACAGTATACAATAAAACCATGTGCAATAATCAATTATAAATTCCAGTTTTAGATTCATATACAATTTCATGGCTTCTCTTATGTTCTTATGTGACACAGAGTGTTGGACTGGAGGGGCCACTGGCCTGATCCAACATGGCTTCTCTTATGTTCTTATGTGACACAGAGTGTTGGACTGGAGGGGCCACTGGCCTGATCCAACATGGCTTCTCTTATGTTCTTATGTGACACAGAGTGTTGGACTGGAGGGGCCACTGGCCTGATCCAACAGGGCTTCTCTTATGTTCTTATGTGACACAGAGTGTTGGACTGGAGGGGCCACTGGCCTGATCCAACATGGCTTCTCTTATGTTCTTATGTGACACAGAGTGTTGGACTGGATGGGCCATTGGCCTGATCCAACATGGCTTCTCTTATTTTCTTATGTGACACAGAGTGTTGGACTGGAGAGGCCATTGTCCTGATCCAACATGGCTTCTCTTATGTTCTTATGTCTGGAGCAGTGATGCTGTGTATTTTTGGTGCTTGGAGGGGGGCAACGGTGGGTGGGCTTCTAGTGCCCTGGCCCTTCTGATGGACCTCCTGATGGCACCTGGTTTTCTTGGCCACAGTGTGGCACAGAGTGTTGGACTGGAGGGGCCATTGGCCTGATCCAACATGGCTTCTTATGTTCTTATCAGAAGAATAGAGAACCTTAAATTGAATATTTCAGGGGAATGTCAAAGGGATCAATGGGGAGGAGGGGGGGGGGAGTGATAGCTTGCTTTTCCAGGCTCTCTCAATCGCACAGCTGAGCTGCTGTGCTAAGCTTCTCTTCCTTCTATTGGCTGAGGCTCCTCTCCCACCTGGTCCCCTGGGGAAGGAAGGAAAGAGCCAGAGCTTCCTTTGCCCAGCTCCCTGGATTGCATAGGAGAGATACAAAGAAAGCACCTTTAAGACCAATGAGTGCTAATGTTTTACATTTTTAAAGAAATCTTTCATTGTGTTTGTGTGCTTTAAACTCTGCTATCTGGCGTTACATTTTATGACGCGTGTGACCCAGCCTGACAAGGTTTCATTCATGTCCGATCCAGCCCTCATAACAAGTGAGTTCAACGCTTCTGGGTTAAGAGAATTCTGTCTGTCACTCAGGTACACATAGCAGCCCTCCCCCACCTCCCCCTTCCCCCCCCCACAATAGGTTAGATGTTGAACCTCTTTAGCTGTTAATTGCCTTTCTGGTTGATCTTAAATGGGACCTCTGTTGCTCTCTTTCTTACCTGGGCTCGGATTTTGGAAGCCAGTCTGTTCATAATAGATGAAATGTCCTCTGCCCATGAGTCCGTCGCGTGAGATGTGCTTCTGTTTCTGAAAGTAAAAATGTATTTCTTTTGTTAGCACTGGAACCTGATCATCTTGGTAATTTGTTTGAACAGCATCTCCCCCCCCCCCCCCTTCACCGGGAACTGTGGAGAATCGGAGACACTGTGTGAAGCTTCTTCGGCACTTCCCGGGCGATGGGTTTTATTTTTACTTTTTAATTATTTATTTAACCTGATACGATTCAGGGGTTCGCTGCCTCCAGGGCCCCAATTAGTGAGTCTGCAGCTGGACTCTGGGATACAAACCTGTAACAAATGAGACCCAACATAGGAAACTGCAACCCTCAGTATGCAAGACTGCAGAAAGGCTGTTAATAATACAAAAGTTTGGAGAATATTAATTTGGAGGGAAGTGGCTTGTCGACATTTAACACATGCACGCGCGCACACACACCCCCCCCCCCCCCAAAGTGAAGAACTCTTTCTTGAGAGAGCTTCCTTTTCAGCACATGATCCGGCTGACAGAATCAAAATCGCATGAGCACATCTACACTCAGAGCAGCACCTGTCTCCAGTTTGGTGTAGTGGTTAAGTGCAGGAACTCTTATCTGGGAGAAGCAGGTTTGATTCCCCGCTCCTCCACTTGCACCTGCTGAAATGGCCTTGGGTCAGCCATAGTTCTCTTATCTGGGAGAACTGGATTTGATTCCCCACTCCTCTGCTTGCAGCTGCTGGAATGGCCTTGAGTTAGCCATAGCTTTCTTATCTGGGAGAACCGGGTTTGATACCCCGCTCCTCCACTTGCAGCTGCTGAAATGGCCTTGGGTCAGCCATAGTTCTCTTATCTGGGAGAACTGGATTTGATTCCCCACTCCTCTACTTGCAGCTGCTGGAATGGCCTTGGGTCAGCCATAGCTCTCTTATCTGGGAGAACCGGGTTTGATACCCCACTCCTCCACTTGCAGCTGCTGGAATGGCCTTGGGTCAGCCATAGCTCTCTTATCTGGGAGAACCGGGTTTGATTCCCCACTCCTCCCCTTGCAGCTGCTGGAATGGCCTTGAGTTAGCCATAGCTCTCTTATCTGGGAGAACCGGGTTTGATACCTCGCTCCTCCACTTGCACCTGCTGGAATGACCTTGGGTCAGCCATAGCTCTCTTATCTGAGAGAACCGTGTTTGATTTCCCACTCCTGCACTTGCACCTGCTGAAATGGCCTTGGGTCAGCCAGAGCTCTCTTATCTGGGAGATCCGGGTTTGATTCCCCACTCCTCCACTTGCAGCTGCTGGAATGGCTTTGGGTCAGACAGAGCTCTCTTATCTGGAAGAACCAGGTTTGATTCCCCACTCCTCCACTTGCAGCTACTGGAATAATAATAATAATAATAATAATAATAATAATAATAATAATAATAATAATAATAATAATAAACTGTATTTGTACCCCGCCCTCCCCCGCCGAAGCAGGCTCAGGGTGGCTAACAACACAGTGACCAATGGTACATTAATAAATAAAACATTAATAAACAACATAGTAACCAATGGTGCATTAATTAAAACCATTACATTAAGAACATTAAATTAAGCATTAACTTAACCTTAAAAACCAGTAGAACATTAATTAAAACAAACTATAACATTATCATTGACACTATTCTAGTTAGTGCTAATGGCGGATTTTCTTCGTTGTAAAATTGTACTTCAGCTGTTCATAAAAGCTAATTTAAAAAGAGTGGTCTTGCAGGCCCTGCGGAACTGATCAAAGTTCCGCAGGGCCCGCACCTCCTCTGGAAGTTGGTTCCAGAGATATGGGGCCGCAGCCGAGAAGGCCCGTGAGCGGGTGTTCTGTAGTTTAACTTCTCTTGGCCCAGGGGTAGTCAGTCTGTTTTTTCCTACTGACCTCAGTGCTCTCTGGGGCTCGTACGCCTTGGGTCATCCAGAGCTCTCTTATCTGGGAGATCTGGGTTTGATTCCCCACTCCTCCACTTGCACCTGCTGGAATGGCCTTGGGTCAGCCAGAGCTCTCTTATCTGGGAGAACCGGGTTTGATTCCCCACTCCTCCACTTTCAGCTGCTGGAATGGCCTTGGGTCAGCCAGAGCTCTCTTATCTGGGAGAACCAGGTTTGATTCCCCATTTCTAACCTTGCAGCTGCTGGAATGGTCTTGGGTCAGCCAGAGCTCTCTTATCTGGGAGAACCGGGTTTGATTCCCCACTCCTCCACTTGCAGCTGCTGGAATGGCCTGGGGTCAGCCATAGCTCTCTTATGTGGGAGAACTGGGTTTGATTCCCCGCTCCTCCATTTGCACCTGCTGAAATGGCCTTGGGTCAGCCATAGTTCTCTTATCTGGGAGAACCGGATTTGATTCCCCACTCCTCTACTTGCAGCTGCTGGAATGGCCTTGAGTTAGCCATAGCTCTCTTATCTGGAAGAACCGTGTTTGATTTCCCACTCCTGCAGTTGCACCTGCTGAAATGGCCTTGGGTCAGCCATAGCTGTCTTATCTGGGAGAACCGGGTTTGATTCCCCACTCTTCCGCTTGCACCTGCTGAAATGGCCTTGGGTCAGCCATAGCTATCGCAGGAGTTGTCCTTGAAAGGGCAGTTTCTGGGAGAGCCCTCTCAGCCCCACTCACCTCACAGGGTGTCTGTTGTGGGGGGGGGAAGATATAGGAGATTGTAAGCTGCTCTGAGTCTCTGATTCAGAGAGAAGGGCGGGGTATCAATCTGCATTCTTCTTCTTCTTCCACCCCATCCCCAGATGCCTCCTGTCCCCATTTAAAAAGCCACCTGGATCTTCCCAGTAGCTTCCCCCTGATTCAAATGCAGGTCGCATAATCGGCTGCTATCTGAATGCCCGGGCGCAACTCATGAGCGAAAGAGCCGTGTCATCCTGTCAAGCTTTTTCCAGCACTGCCGGGAGGGGTTTGTGCGTGTGTTTCCCTAACCCCTCTCCAAGGTGCGCTTGTGCACTCCTCTGCATGAGCGTACACATCAGGGACTTTTAAAGAAAAACTACCCTTTCCGCAGCGATCTGTATTTGAGCTGCGCTAACAGTGTGAGTGTGAGCTACAGACAGCTGATGGGATCCTGCCGCTGCAACGGTGGCTGTCTGATTGCTCTAAAACAGACCTGACTGAATTGGGTTTTTTCACCTCGAGATACTATCGTGTCAATATCTCAGTGTGATAGCACCCTGTCATGAGCCCTGACGAGGAGGAGCTGGAAGGGGTAACAGACCTGGACAAGTTGCCTGCCAGTCCCTCAGCTGAACCACCAGCAGCTGGCCCATCAATCACTCTCCAGGCCCCAGTGTCAGCTGTTGACGGTCAATCTCCTCCAAGCTCTCCTCCTCCCATCTCAAGAGTTCGAAGCAGGCTCCGGAAAGAACTTTCAGAGCGACGACAGGAGGCACGCCGAGGCTTCAGATCTCTCAGCCCTGAGTTCTAGCGGAGTCACTGCCACCCAGGGAGCAGGCTGATGGAGACTCCCATATAGCTCCCACCCAGGACCTGGTAACCTTGTGGAAGCAACAGGTCTATTCTCTGCTTGTATCCACGCTCCTTCCTGATTCCTGATCCTGAGCTGCTTGATTTCTTTGGCACCTTGACCTTTTGGCTTTTGGACATTGACTTCTGATTCCGGTTTGCAATTCTGCATTGGTGACTTGGCTCCTGCTTGACTTCCTGGACTTTGACCTTGGACTGGCTTCGGGCGCCTGCCTGCCTGCACCCTGAGAATGCGACAGCACCCATTGACAGACCAAACATTATGCAGCTAGTTTCACAGCAGAATAGATATCTAAACCCAAGTCCTGTTCCATTGCTCTAACCCAGGGGTGTCAAACATGCAGTTTGGGGGCCGAATCAGGCCCCCGAAGGGCTCCTATCAGGCCCCCGAGCAACTGGCTGTCGTCTGCTTCCTTCTCCCTATCCCTATCGGCACAACCACATTTAACTTTAAAAGGGGTAAATTCTCTGAGATGAGGAGGCATGCGAAGAGGAAACTGAAAGGAAAGGTAAATACAGTCAAAACCCTTGGGGAAGCTTGGATTTAAAACTACAATCCTAAAAGCTCAGATAAAATATATACCACAAGTTAGGAAAGGCACAAAAAGGTATAAGAGAAGTTCTGCATGGTTAACAAACAAAGTAATGGAAGCTGTAAAAGGTAAGAAGGACTCCTTTAATCGGTGGAAAGCTAGTCCAAGTGAGATTAATAAAAGGGAACACAGGGAGTGGCAAATCAAATGCAAGACTGTGATCAGGCAGGTAAAAAGGGACTATGAGGAGCATATTGCAAAAAACATAAAGACAAACAATAAAAATTTCTTCAAATATATTAGAAGCAGGAAACCAGCCAGGGAGGCAGTGGGGCCCTTGGATGACCAAGGGGTCAAAAGATTCCTGAAGGAGGATAGGGAAATGGCTGAGAAGCTGAATGCATTTTTGCCTCCAGGAGAGCCAGTTTGGTGTAGTGGTTAAGTGTGCGGACTCTTATCTGGGAGAACCGGGTTTGATTCCCCACTCCTCCACTTGCACCTGCTGAGATGGCCTTGGGTCAGCCACAGCTCTGGCAGAGGTTGTCCTTGAAAGGGCAGCTGCTGTGAGAGCCCTCTCAGCCCCACCCACCTCACAGGGTGTCTGTTGTGGGGGAGGAAGGTAAAGGAGATTGTAGGCCGCTCTGAGACTCTGTCCTTGAAAGGGCAGCTGCTGTAATAGCCCTCTCAGCCCCACCCACCTCACAGGGTGTCTGTTGTGGGGGAGGAAGGTAAAGGAGATTGTGAGCCGCTCTGAGACTCTTCGGAGTGGAGGGTGGGATATAAATCCAATATCTTCTTCTTCTTCTTCACAGTGGAAGATGAGAAGTGTTTGCCTGCTCCAGAAGCACTTATATTGGAAGGGGTGTTGAAAGACCCGAGTCAGATTGAGGTGACAAAAGAGGAGGTCCTACAACTGATAGACTAATTGAAAACTAATAAGTCACCAGGTCCAGATGGCATACATCCGAGAGTTCTGAAAGAACTCAAAGTTGAACTTGTGGATCTTCTGACAAAAATCTGTAATCTTTCATTGAAATCTGCCTCTGTTCCTGAGGACTGGAAGGTAGCAAATGTCACCCTCATCTTTAAAAATGGTTCCAGAGGAGATCCGGGTAACTACAGGCCAGTCAGTCTGACTTCAATACCGGGAAAGTTGGTAGAAACCATTATCAAGGACAGAATGAGTAGGCACATTGATGAACACGAGTTATTGAGGAAATCTCAGCATGGGTTCTGTAAGGGAAGATCTTGCCTCACTAACCTGTTACATTTTTTTGAGGGAGTGAACAAACATGTGGACAAAGGAGACCCGATAGATGTTGTTTACCTTGACTTCCAGAAAGCTTTTGATAAATTTCCTCATCAAAGGCTCCTTAGAAAGCTTGAGAGTCATGGAGTAAAAGGACAGGTCCTCTTGTGGATCAAAAACTGGCTGATTAAAAGGAAGCAGAGAGTGAGAATAAATGGGCAGTCTTCGCAGTGGAGGACGGTAAGCAGTGGGGTGCCGCAGGGCTCAGTACTGCATCCCATGCTCTTTAACTTGTTCATAAATGATTTGGAGTTGGGAGTAAGCAGTGAAGTGGCTAAGTTTGCAGATGACACTAAATTGTTCAGGGTGGTGAGAAACAGAGAGGATTGTGAGGCACTCCAAAGAGATCTGTTGAGGCTGGGTGAGTGGGCGTCAACTTGGCAGATGAGGTTCAATGTGGCCAAGTGCAAAGTAATGCACATTGGGGCCAAGAATCCCAGCTACAAATACAAGTTGATGGGGTGTGAACTGGCAGAGACTGACCAAGAGAGAGATCTTGGGGTCGTGGTAGATAACTTACTGAAAATGTCAAGACAGTGTGCGTTTGCAATAAAAAAGGCCAACGCCATGCTGGGAATTATTAGGAAGGGAATTGAAAACAAATCAGCCAGTATCATAATGCCCCTGTATAATGGTGCGGTCTCATTTGGAATACTGTGTACAATTCTGGTCACCGCACTCAAAAAGCTTGGAGAAACGTTGATTGCAGGATGACATGATAGAGGTGTACAAGATTATGCATGGGATGGAGAAGGTAGAGAAAGAAGTACTTTTCTCCCTTTCTTACAATACAAGAACTTGTGGGCGTTCAATGAAATTGCTGAGCAGTCGGGTTAGAATGGATAAAAGTAGGTACTTCTTTACCCAAAGGGTGATTAACATGTGGAATTCACTGCCACAGGAGGTGGTGGCGGCGGCTACAAGCATAGCCAGCTTCAAGAGGGGGTTAGATAAAAATATGGAGCAGAGGTCCATCAGTGGCTATTAGCCACAGTGTGTATATATATGTGTGTGTAAAATTTGGCCACTGTGTGACACAGAGCGTTGGACTGGATGGGCCATTGGCCTGATCCAACAGGGTTTCTCTTATGTTCTTATGTGACACAGAGTGTTGGACTGGAGGGGCCACTGGCCTGATCCAACAGGGTTTCTCTTATGTTCTTATGTGACACAGAGTGTTGGACTGGAGGGGCCACTGGCCTGATCCAACATGGCTTCTCTTATGTTCTTATGTGACACAGAGCGTTGGACTGGATGGGCCATTGGCCTGATCCAACATGGCTTCTCTTATGTTCTTGTTTCCTTCTGCATAACAGCTTTTTTGCAAGGCTTGCTCAATCGCACAGGAGCTACAGAGCAAAACCTCTGTTTTCTCCATTGGCTGAGGCTCCTCCCTTGGGGAGGAAGGGGGGGAGAAGTAGGGTGCTTTGCCAGGCTCTCTCAATTGCACAGCAGAGCTACTGAGCCAAACCTCTCTTCTTTCTATTGGCTGAGGCTCCTCTCCCCCACAGTCCCTTGGGGAAGAATGGAAAGAGCTGGAGCTTCCTTTGCCCAGTTCCCTGGATCCCGTGTCAGAAATATAAAGAAAGCATCTTTAAAACCAACGAGTGTTAACATTTTAAGCATGTTTTAAGTTATAGTTTTCTATCTATCTATCTATCTATCTATCTATCTATCTATCTATCTATCTATCTATCTATCTATCTATCTATCTATCTATCTATCTATCTATCTATCTATGTCCGTCCATCATTCATCCATCTGTCTGTCTGTCTGCTCAAACCCCTTCACCGCATTGGCTAAAATCTACAGCCCTGGCCAGAATTCAAGCACAAACCTTCCTTGTCCAGTCCAGTCCAATCCAATCCCACCTTTATTGGCATAACGAAAAGAGATAGAGAGAGACTTGTCGACCAAACAACAATCAGATATGTCTGTTCGAAGCATAAAAGGTTAAAACTAAGATAAAGACCACAATAAAACCTGCTTAGGATAATGATTTCAGCCAAGAATTTGGCAACAGTTTTTGTGATATCGATTATGTCGTTGTTCAATAGGAAACGGCAATCAATCCTATTTTCTTGAATGTAGGACAGTAAGGAAAGACTACCTAACAGAACCTAACCTTCCTTGTCTTCCCAGAGGCTTGCCTAAATTCTTGGGAATTCTTCACCCTCCACTCGCAGCCCGATTTGCTGTTCCTTAACGTAGCCAGCGTCAGGGGCTGTGCGTGTGCAAAGTCATTGCCATATCTTGCAAACTCAGTGCCTGGCTTACACACGGAGATCCCTTGTGCGAGCCGGCAGTTGGAAGTTCTCCCAAAGCGAAGCCTGTCCATGGCTGAGAGCCGAAAGGCTGCATTTGATGCTATTCATATCCCAACTAAATGTGTATTTGCAAGATAGGAACATTTTGATGGATTAAAAGAGCACTTGGGGTTGAGCGGGGCTGGGGGGGGGGGGAGAAACCTGGAAGAATGCAAATCAGTTTTAGCTGAGGCACTTGCTATTTGATTTGCAAATCTGAAATGCAATTTAGCGGTGGAAGAAATGGGAGGAACCCTCCTCAGCCACTGCCTGGATCTTTATAATATCATCTATGGTGTGGTGGCTACCAGAGGTGAGCTTGCCTGCCCTGGCTTCAGACCAGCCAGTCTAGCCTTTGAGCCAGTGCACAGGGCTCTCTAGGAACCGCAGCAGCAGGTCTCCTTATTGCTCTCAAGAGAGGAAAAGGCCCAAGTGAGGAGGCTCCCATAAGAACATAAAATCACAGAAAGAGTTGGAAGGGACCTTCAGGATCATCTAGTCCAGGGGTGGCCAACAGTAGCTCTCCAGATGTTTTTTGCCTACAACTCCCATCAGCCCCAGCCATTGGCCACGCTGACTGGGGCTGATGGGAGTTGTAGGTAAAAAAAAACATCTGGAGAGCTACCGTTGGCCACCCCTGCACAATTAAGGAAACTCACAAATACTTCCCCCTAAAGTCACAGGATCTTCATTGCTGTCAGATGACCATCTAGCCTCTGTTGAAAAACCTCCAAGGAAGGAGAGCCCACCACCTCCCAAGGAGGAAGCCTGTTCCACTGAGGAACCGCTCTAACGGTCAGGAAGTTCTTAAGAGAAGCCATGTTGGATCAGGGCAATGGCCCATCCAGTCCAACACTCTGTGTTATACAGTACAGTGTTGTGGCCACAAGCATAGCCACCTTCAAGAGGGGTTTAGATAAAAATATGGAGCAGAGGTCCATCAGTGGCTATTAGCCACATTGTGTGTGTATATATAAAATTTTTTGCCACTGTGTGACACAGAGTGTTGGAATGGATGGGCCACTGGCCTGATCCAACATGGCTTCTCTTCTGTTCTTATGTGACACAGAGTGTTGGACTGGATGGCCATTGGCCTGATCCAACATGGCCTCTCTTATGTTCAAAAAACCCCAAGTGTCATCAGGAAGTCCATTAGTGAGGCCAGGACACTAGAAGCCCCCCCACTGTTGCCACCCCAAGCACCAAGAAGACAGAGCATCACTGCCCCAGACAGAGAGTTCCAATGATAAGCTGTGACTAATATCCACTGATGGACCTCTGCTCCATATGCTTATCCAATCCCCTCTTGAAGCTGTCTATGCTTGTAGCCACCACCACCTCCTGTGGCAGTGAATTCCATGTGTTCATCACCCTTTGGATGGAGAAGTGCTTCCTTTTATCCATTCTAACCCGACTGCTCAGCAATTTCATTGAATGCCCACAAGTTCTCGTATTGTGAGGAAGGGAGAAAAGTCCTTTTTTCTCTACCTTCTCTATCCCGTGCATAATTACCTCTATCATGTCACCCCGCAGTCGACGTTTCTCCAAGCTAAAGAGCCCCAAGCGTTTTAACCTTTCTTCACAGTGAAAGTCTTCCAAACTTTTAATCATTCTAGTTGCCCTTTTCTGCACTTTTTCCAATGCCATAATATCCTTTTTGAGGTGCGGTGACCAGAATTGTACACAGTACTCCAAATGAGGCCACACCATTGATTTATACAGGGGCATTATGAGACTGGCTGATTGGTTTTCAATTCCCTGATTTGTTTTCAGTTCAATTAATGCCTGTAGAATGGGGTTACCTGGAAACCAGCAGGAATTTGGCGGGGGGGAGTTATATGGGAGGGGCATACAGCATCGTGTGCACCATGACATTACTTCCCCCAAAACCCAGAAGCGACATTAGCTAGCTCTAGGAATTCCAGGAAATACTGTGGTGAAACCATAGAGTTTCCAGCTATTCCTAGACTTACCCAATATCACTCCCAGGATTTTTCCTGGAAATGACATCACGGCACGCACACTGGTAAGTTTTTGTGATGTTTCTTCCAGCACCACTTGAATGGCAGCAGGCAATGAGTATGGCCAGCGGGAGTGGCAACCCCCTGTAATAAGAGCCCTGTAAGCTGGAGGACTGGCTACATCAGGGGCGTATGGCCTAATAGGCAAAGGAGTTCCTGCTACAAAAATAAGCCCTGGGCATAGGGAACGTAACTGGAAGGTCTCCTGCCAGAACTGGGTGTGTGGCAACCCTAGAATTATAGCAACAATATTGTTGTTGTTCAGTCGCACAGTCGAGTTCGACTCTTTGTGACCCCATGGACCAAGTCACGGCAGGCCCTCCTCTGAAATCAGCTCAAATTTGTGTTAGTTACATCAGTAATCGTGTGCAGCCATCTCCTCTTTTGCCGTCCCCTTCTTCTTTTGCCTTCTGTCTTTCACAGCATCAGGGTCTTCTCCAGGGAGTGCTCCCTTCTCATTGGGTGGCCAAAGTATTTGAGCTTGAGCTTCAGCTTCAGCATCTGACCTTCCAGGGAACATTCTGGGTTGATTTCCCTTAGGACTGGCTGACTGGATCTTGGCCACTGCGTGACACAGAGTGTTGGACTGGATGGGCCATTGGCCTGATCCAACATGGCTTCTCTTATGTTCTTGTGTCTGGGGCTGTGATGCTCTGTCTTCTTGGTGCTTAGGGAGACAAGGGGGGGGGGGAGGTTTCTGGAGTTCTGGCCCCACTGGTGGACCTCCTGATGGTCCCTGGATTTTGGCCACTGCGTGACAGAGTGTTGGACTGGATGGGCCATTGGGCTGATCCAACATGGCTTCTCTGATGTTCTTATGTGACTCAGAGTGTTGGACTGGATGGGCCATTGGCCTGATCCAACATGGCTTCTCTTATGTTCTTATGTGACACAGAGTGTTGGACTGGAGGAGCCATTGGCCTGATCCAACATGGCTTCTCTGATGTTCTTATGTGACACAGAGTGTTGGACTGGAGGAGCCATTGGCCTGATCCAACATGGCTTCTCTGATGTTCTTATGTGACTCAGAGTGTTGGACTGGATGGGCCATTGGCCTGATCCAACATGGCTTCTCTGATGTTCTTATGTGACTCAGAGTGTTGGACTGGATGGGCCATTGGCCTGATCCAACATGGCTTCTCTGATGTTCTTAATAAGAAAGAATTACAAGGAATTGATACATGGGGGGTGGGGTGGGAATCATTAAACATCTGAATTCCCTCCCCCACATTCTGAAGTGGTATAGCCCATTCTTTCACCACATAACTCTGTGACCTCCCGTTGCTGCATTTGTAGATCAGGACTGAGAGAAGTTAAAGCGTTTTGTAATAGAGTGTTGTCTACATGAGAGTTGGTTTCTTTGCTTCATTGATACCAGGGGTGGGGAACGTCAGGCCCGAGGGCCGTTTGTGGCCCTCGATATCACATGATCTGGCCCTCGGGGAACCTGATTGGTGGGCATTGTGAAGGACTGCTGCTGGGGTATGTGGGTGTCTTTAAAGGTCTGTTGGGAGCAGCTGCAGTTTCCGCATGAAGGGAGGGAGGGAGGGAGCCAGCTACCACCAGTTCAATTTGCACTTGATTATCCCAGCCTAACATGCTAATATTAGGAGATGTGGTGTAATATGCTGTGGAGAAACGCCATCTTAGTTAATGGTGGTGCTTGGTTGGGAGGGAACATGAAACTGCTAAGGCAGGCTTTGTGGCCTTAGCCACAATCCGAACCCCTGGACTGAGCAGGTGGTGGCAGCGAGCCCAAGTGGCCAGAGGAGAAATAGCTCCCTCCAAAAAGGGGAACGGGGTCTGGTAGGCAAATCAGGGCCGTCCGTCACATATGCTAATGAGTTCCTTCTGGGCTTTTTCTACAAAAAAAAAAACCCGCCTTGGATATAGGCATTTGCCTAGGGCGGCGGGCCAGGGGGGGTTTGCCAAATTAGGCTCGTCCCAGATGACTTCAAATAGAAAAACAATTGTTTGCATTGATTTTGCCGGCTTGAATCGTTCTCCCTCGGCGGAGCACTGTTTTTTAAGCTGATAATTGTGTATGGCTTACAGATGACGTTATAAATATCCCAACGGCCCTTGGCAGAAAAAAGCTTCCCCACCCCTGGTTTATACCCGGGTTTCTCCCTAGTCAGGGACCCAAAGCGGTTTACATGGCTCTGTAAACGAAAAATTTCATCCACACAACAACCCTGTCAGGCAGGTCAGTCTGAAAGAGTGTGACTGAGCCAAGATCACCCAGCAGGATTCCGTAACAGAACAGGGATTTGAACCTTGGTCTCCCAGAACGAAGTCCAATGTTCAAACCCAGGGATGCCGAACTCATTCGTTAAGAGGGCCGGATCTGACATAAACGAGATGTTGTTAGGCCGGAATAAATTTAAACAGCAACCCAATACAAGGCAATTATGAATAAAGATGCCACGCAGTGGTTCAGCTCAAGGTCCGTTCCGGACGAAGACCCCAGGATTTATTATCTCCGTTTCAATTTTATAACATCTTCAACAGTGGAATGAGCTTAAATGAATTATTCCGGACCTCAAACGTTCATGGGAATTACTCCTGAATATTTTTACTTAGTATTTGTGAGTATCATAATGCCCCTGTAAAAATCGATGGTGCGGTCTCATTTGGAGTACTGTGTGCAGTTCTGGTCGCCGCATTGGAGAAAGTCCAGAAAAGGGCAACTAGAATGACTAAAGGGCTGGAACACTTTCCCTATGAAGAAAGGTTGAAACACTTGGGACTCTAGCTTGGAGAAACGTCGACTGCGGGGTGACATGATAGAGGTTTAAAGATAATGTACGGGATGGAGAAAGTAGAGAAAGAGGTACTTTTCTCCCTTTCTCACAATACAAGAACTCGTGGGCATTCGATGAAATTGCTGAGCAGACAGGTTAAAACGGATAAAAGGAAGTACTTCTTCACCCAAAGGGTGATTAACATGTGGAATTCACTGCCACAGGAGGTGGTGGCGGCCACAAGCATGGCCACCTTCAAGAAGGGTTTAGATAAAAATATGGAGCAGAGGTCCATCAGTGGCTATTAACCGCAGTGTGTGTGTGTATAATTTTTTTGGCCACTGTGTGACACAGAGTGTTGGACTGGATGGGCCATTGGCCTGATCCAACATGGCTTCTCTTATGTTCTTATGAGATTCCAATATTAATTTTATGGTGCTTTCCACCCAATTTCAAGTCATTTCTCATTTTAAGTTACCGTAAATTTATTTCGTAGGAATCAATCCTTCATTCTATGTAATGTAGCACACGCAATTTTTAGTTACTTTCTTAGGCCGAGCCGTGTCAGGTTGGGATGGGCCATATGTAAGATTAAACAACAACAAAACAGAGATAAAATATTTATAAAGGACCCAGACAAACACAATTAAATATATATATATATTTTAAATTAAAACATGCTTAAAATGTTAGCACTCGGTCTAAAAGGTGCGTTCTTTGTATTTCTCTCATGGGATCCAGGGAAGGTTGCCAAGTCCAATTCAAGAAATATCTGGGGATTTTGGGGGTGGAGCCAGGAGACATTGGGGGCGGAGCCATGAGCAAGGGTGTGATAAGCATCATTGAACTCCAAGGGAGTTCTGGCCATCACATTTAAAGGGACAGCACGCCTTTTAAATGCCTTCCCTCCATTGGAAATAATGAAGTATAGGGGCACCTTCTTTTGGGGCTCATAGAATTGGACCACCTCGTTCAATCGTTTTGAAACTTGGGGGGGGTATTTTGGGGAGAGGCACTAGATGCTATACTAAAAATTTGGTGCTTCTATCTCAAAAAACAGCCCCCCCCCTCAGAGCCCTTGATACCTCCAGATCAATTGCCCATCATACCCTATGAAAATCGATCTCCACATAGGAAATAATGAAGTGCTCAGCAGACGTTTCCCTCCCCCCCTCCCCGTTTCTGGCGACTCTGAAGCGAGGGATTGGCGTCTCTACTCAAGAGCTGCTGCCAACTTCTTCCAAGTAACACAGACACCCCATCCCAAGAGGAAGCCTTTCAATCAGAGACTGAAGCCTCTGGAGGTGGAAAGTCACATGGGGGCTGTGGGGGTGGGGCTTCCCCCCTCCGGCCAACTGAGTGGGGGTGGGAAGGAGCCTGGGAAAGCGGGAGAGCCCTCCCTGGGACCTGGGGATTGGCAAGCCTAGATCCAGGGAACTGGGTAAAGGAAGGTCTGGCTCTTTCCTTCCCTCCCTTGGAGAGGGGGAGGAGCCTCAGCCAATAGAAGAGAGAGAGGCTTGACTCAGTAGCTCTGCTGTGCAGTTGCGAGAGCCTGGAAAAACAAGCTCTGCCTCCCCCCCCCTTCCTCCCCAAGGGAGGAGCCCCAGCCAATGGCGAAAATGGAGGTTTTGCTCTGTAGCTCCTGTGCGAGTGAGCCAGCCTGGCAAAGCAAGCCGTGATGCAGAAGGAAGCCAGAGAGAGGGAGAAGGAAGCAGATGACAGCCAGTTGCTCGGGGGCCTTATGGGAGCCCTCCAGGGGCCTGATTCGGCCCCCAGACCGCATGTTTGACATCCCTGTTCTAACCATTACACCACACTGGCAGCATTTCTACTAAAAATGTTTTTATTAACCAAGGACTGACTAATTGGGGACAGTCGGGGTTTTTGGGGTTTTGTGGGGGTTTCTTTTAGCAGGAATGCACAGGAACCCAGTTCCAGCTGGCTTGTCAGGGGGAGTGGCCTGATATGCAGATGTGTTCCTGCTGGGCTTTTTCTACAAAAAAGCCCCATGTGAAACAATTGTGCCATCAGGGGGTGCGGCCTAATAGGCCAATATGTTCCTGCTGGACTTTTTCTACCAAAAAAAAAGCCCTGGGGAGAGGGTTTTGTTTTGTTTTTTTACGTGGGTCAAAAAGTCTTTTCATCAGGCAGTATAAATACTTCATGGACTGAAGGGCAGAACTGTGGACGGTTTTATTTCAAGTTTGATGTCTGATCTCAAGAGGCTGGGCATTAAAAAAGAATCAGTGCTCAATGGCATTGAGTTCCTATGTGAGATGAAAATTCAGCCTGCTGTTAATATAAGATATGGGGTGGGGGGGCTGTGGCCCACCACGACCACTGAATGCCCTTAGAGAACATCTATGACCTCTCAGTAAATGACATAACTCTTGGCACATAGGCTCTGACCTTACACCTACCTTGGTCAATTCTGGACCATGCAGCATACAATAAGACACTGGATGCAATACCTATGCCCTTGATTAAGACATAAGGCTGTAGAATAAGAGGCCTCACGAATATCTCTAAGCCTACGGTATATGACTCCTAAAAAGTTGGCAAAGATGAACAATAAGATGCCAGATAGATGTTGGAAATGTAAAAAAAACATGAAGGTTCTTTCTACCTTGTGGACTTGTGAAAGAGCGAAAAAGTACCGGCAGATGATTCAACAAGAAATTTGTAAGATCTTGGGATACGAATTTAACAAAGTTGCAGAGACTTTTCTGTTGGGTTTACAAATGGAAAAATTTCCAAAAGAAGATAGAACTTTAATTTGGTACTTGCTCTCAGCTGCTAGGACATTGTATGCGCAGCTGTGGAAGCAAGAAAAAATACCAGAGAAATGGGATTGGATTGTAAAAGTTATGACGTGGAGTGAAATGGACAAGTTAACAAGGACCTTAAGAGACTATGATTTAGAAGTATTTAAGATGGAGTGGAAAAAGTTCAGAAGATACGTAGAAAAAGAGTGGAAAATAAAAGGACATTGGATAATTTTTGATAATGACTAAGTACAAGAGGGAGGAGGATATTAATTTTGGTTCTTATTAATTAAGGGTACCTTTAATATGAAGATTTTAAATATAGAACACCGGCGGGGGTCAAGTAATGGGGGGGAGGGGTGGGTAGGGGAGAGCCAGTTTGGTGTAGAGGTTAAGTGTGCGGACTTATCTGGGAGAACCGGGTTTGATTCCCCACTCCTCCACTTGCACCTGCTAGCATGGCCTTGGGTCAGCCATAGCTCTTGCAGAGTTGTCCTTGAAAGGGCAGCTGCTGAGAGCCCTCTCCAGCCCCACCCACCTCACAGGGTGTCTGTTGTGAGGGAGGAAGGGAAAGGAGATTGTGAGCCGCTCTGAGACTCTTCCCAGTGGAGGGCGGGATATAAATCCAATATCTTCATCTACCTCACAGGGTGTCTGTTGTGGGGGAGGAAGGGAAAGGAGATTGTGAGCCGCTCTGAGAGTCTTCGGAGTGGAGGACGGGATATAAATCCAATATCTTCATCTACCTCACAGGGTGTCTGTTGTGGGGGAGGAAGGGAAAGGAGATTGTGAGCCGCTCAGAGACTCTTCAGAGTGGAGGGTGGGATATAAATCCAATATCTTCATCTACAGGGTGTCTGTTGTGGGGGAGGAAGGGAAAGGAGATTGTGAGCCTCTCTGAGAGTCTTCGGAGTGGAGGGCGGGATATAAATCCAATATCTTCATCTACCTCACAGGGTGTGTGTTGTGGGGGAGGAAGGGAAAGGAGATTGTGAGCCGCTCTGAGACTCTTCGGAGTGGAGGGCGGGATATAAATCCAATATCTTCATCTACCTCACAGGGTGTGTGTTGTGGGGGAGGAAGGGAAAGGAGATTGTGAGCCGCTCTGAGACTCTTCGGAGTGGAGGGCGGGATATAAATCCAATATCTTCTTATCTTCTATCTCCTAGAAAGTTATATATGGGATGGATTAAAAAAGTAATTATTAATGAAGTAAGAAATTGAAATTTATTACCATATGTTACTAATAAAAATTGTTTGATATCGATGAATATCTCTAAGCCTTTGTCACTTCATTGAATTTCCTCGTGGTCCAGCATTGTCCGATTGTTTCATTCTATTCTGTGTTATCAGCCAATATGTGTAGTTACCTTTCTGACCTCTGAACAAGACCAGTCTAGGTTGAAATGTGTCAGGTCAAGTTGAGTGGGTCCCCTTTGTGGTTTTATGATTGTACATAGGATAGAGGCTTATGATGGACCCTTAAATGGTTTTAGCTGTCTACGATAAATGCATGTGTGTTGGTTTATGCTTTATTTTACGCTTTGTTTTTCATGTTTGGCCCTTTCGTTGCATATTAACCTTTCCGAGTTCTTACTTTCAGCAAATGTGCAAAGTGTTCCTCATTAGGGGAGGGTGGAGCCCAGACACAGAGATAAGGGCGACCATAAGGGCGGCCATTTGTTGCAGTAATAAGTAAAGCAGGAACAACAGGAGCAACTGAAACCACAAATACTAAATGACTCTCTCCGTGTGTATTGTATATTCTGTTGCTGTGGCACCATCAGGGCTTCGGTGTAGCGGCTAAGTGTACGGACTCTTACCTGGGAGAACCGGGTTTGATTCCCCACTCCTCCGCTTGCACCTGCTGGAATGGCCTTGGGTCAGCTACAGCTCTTGCAGAGTTGTCCTTGAAAGGGCAGCTGCTGTGAGAGCCCTCTCGGCCCCACCCACCTCTCAGGGTGTCTGTTGTGGGCGGAGAAGATATAGGAGATTGTAAGCGGCTCTGAGTCTCTGATTCAGAGAGAAGGGCAGGGTATAAATCTGCACTCTTCTTCTTCTTTGTAGAAAAAGCCCAGCAGGAATCCGTTTGCATATTAGGCCACACCCCCTGATGGCACGATTGTTCCACACAGGGCCTTTTTGTCGAAAAAAGCCCAGCAGGAACTCATTTGCATGTTGAAAGGGCAGCTGCTGTGAGAGCCCTCTCAGCCCCACCCACCTCTCAGGGTGTCTGTTGTGGGGGGAGAAGATATAGGAGATTGTAAGCGGCTCTGAGTCTCTGATTCAGAGAGAAGGGCAGGGTATAAATCTGCACTCTTCTTCTTCTTTGTAGAAAAAGCCCAGCAGGAATTCGTTTGCATATTAGGCCACACCCCCTGATGGCACGATTGTTCCACACAGGGCCTTTTTGTCGAAAAAAGCCCAGCAGGAACTCATTTGCATGTTAGGCCACACCCCTTGACGCCAAGCCAGCCAGAACTGCGTTCCTGTGCTTTCCTGCTCAAAAAAAAGCTCTGGACACTATTAAAATATACAATACCTCCACTCTCTTTGTCCATATATTATCATTGAACCATTTACTTATATATTCACTACAAAATTCCTATCTGCAATTCACATATCAAAAATGGTCCATCCATGCAAAAATTGTTACAACCTGCCTTGACACTCAATATGACTGCATATAAGAAAGTCAGTGCTTTCTTAGAGGAAAGGAAAGGTCCCCTGTGCAAGCACCAGTCGTTTCCGACTCTGGGGTGACGTTGCTTTCCCAACATTTTCATGGCAGACTTTTTACGGGGTGGTTTGCCCTTGCCTTCCCCAGTCATCTGCACTTTCCCCCCAGCAAGCTTGGGTACTTATTTTACCAACCTCGGAAGCATAGAAGGCTGAGTCAACCTCGAGCCGGCTACCTGAAAACCGAGCTTCCGCTGGGGATCGAACTCAGGTCGTGAGCAGAGCTTAGGACTGCAGTACTGCAGCGTTAACACTCTGCGGCACGGGGCTTTGCTTTCTTAGAAGCGTTCTCTAATAATGAACTGAAAACCCATGGCGTTCCAAATCCAATAATATTGGTGTACGCAAAGATTTTGTTAATTTGACCTTGACTTACCTTATGCAAAATTCAACGGTGCTATAAACTTGCAATTAAAAAGAAGCCAACTAGTTCATCGAACATTTTCGACAGATGAAATATCACTACATATTCCCCTGAGGAAGGTTCGAATTGGACTGTACAGGCAGTTTGGTGTAGAGGTTAAGTGCGTGGACTCGTATGAGAGAACCGGGTTTGATTCCCCACTCCTCCACTTGCAGCTGCTGGAATGGCCTTGGGTCAGCTAGAGCTCTCGCTGAGTTGTCCTTGAAAGAGCAGCTTCTGGGAGAGCTCTCTCAGCCCTGCCCACCTCACAGGGTGTCTGCTGTGTGGGGGAGGAAGGTAAAGGAGATTGTGAGCTCCTCTGAGACTTTGATTCAGAGAGAAGGGCGGGGTATAAATCTGCAATCTTCTAAAACTACCGTCTTGCAAAATCCGTCGGGAGGAATATTTTGGGGACAGTTGTCCTAAAAAGAGTTGTGGATTTTGTAAAGCCCTGTCTTTCTTGTATGTATGGTCATACTGAGTGTCAAGGCAGGTTGTACTATTTTTGTAAGGATGGCCATTTTTGATATGTGGGTTGCTGATATGAATTTTGTAGCGAATATATAAGTAAAATGGTATGGCTCAATTATAATATATGAGACAGAGAGAGTAGAGATATTGCATATTTTGATAGTGTCACAGTAATAAAGTATACATTACTCAAGGAGAGATTCATCTGATATTTGTGGTTTGCAGGGGTTAGAATTCTAGCAGGAGCCCCTTTGCATATTAAGGCACACACCCCCCCCCGATGAAGCCAATCCGCCAAGAGCTTACAAAAAAGAGCCTTGTAAGCAGTTGGAGGATTGGCTACATCAGGGGGGTGTGCCCTAATATGCAAAGGAGTTAATGCCAAAATTCCACCTCTGGTGATTTGTTGCAATATCGCCCTCTTCCTAGCAGGGAACAACAGAGGTTGAAGAGCCCTTTACGGTGCAGTTGGCATTCCAGTATTTGTCACCCGGAGTTGGCGCTTAGCGTGAATATCTGCTGAATGAAATGTCTTGCCGCTGCTTTCTTCCTTGTGGGCATTTTCCAGTGCCAGGCGAAACAGAGCCAAGCATGCCCCGGGAGATTCTACGGGTAGCATTTTATAGGTATTGCTTCAAATGCTCTGCGTAGTTTAAAGGGAGGGGTGGCGTGCTCAACTCAGACCCCACTTGCATAAAAAGGTATCTCAGTGCCACAGAAAGATGCGGATTTTGATAGGAAAGTTATCCTCTCATCCGCTACATCCCTGACTGTATTATAAGGAATGGGGGCCGGGGGCGGGGGGAGATCAGTTTGGAAATTCCATTGGAGGAAGGGTAAAATATATATATTTTCAAATCTTCATGTAGCCTGGAGAGGAGGCGGCTGAGAGGTGATAGGATCACCATCTTCAAGGACATGAAGGGCTGTCCTATAGAGGAGGGTATGGAATTGTTTTCTGTGGCCCTGGAAGGCAGGACCAGAACCAACGGCTTATAATAATAATAATAATAATAAAATTTTATTTATACCCCGCCCTCCCCACCGAGGCAGGCTCAGGACGGCTTACAAAGTATGGCAAAATTAAATCAAAAGAGTTTCCGGCTCAACATTAGGAAGAACTTCCTGACCGTTAGAGCAGTTCCTCAGTGGAACAGGCTTCCTCGGGAGGTGGTGGGCTCTCCTTCCTTAGAGGTTTTTCAACAGAGGCTAGATGGCCATCTGACAGCAATGCAGATCCTGTGAATTTAGGGGGAGGTATTTGTGCGTTTCCTGCATTGTGCAGGGGGTTGGGCTAGATGACCCTGGAGGTCCCTTCCAACTCTAGGATTCTATGACTGTTAGAGCGGTTCCTCAGTGGAACAGGCTTCCTCCTCAGGAGGTGGTGGGCTCTCCTTCCTTGAAGGTTTTTCAACAGAGGCTAGATGGCCATCTGACAGCAATGAGGATCCTGTGAATTTAGGGGGAGGTGTTTGTGAGTTCCCTGCATTGTGCAGGGGGTTGGACTAGATGACCCTGGAGGTCCCTTCCAACTCTAGGATTCTTCGGGAGGTGGTGGGCTCTCCTTCCTTGGAGGTTTTTCAACAGAGGCTAGATGGCCATCTGACAGCAATGAGGATCCTGTGAATTTAGGGGGAGGTGTTTGTGAGTTCCCTGCATTGTGCAGGGGGTTGGACTAGATGACCCTGGAGGTCCCTTCCAACTCTAGGATTCTTCGGGAGGTAGTGGGCTCTCCTTCCTTGGAGGTTTTTCAACAGAGGCTAGATGGCCATCTGACAGCAACGAAGATCCTGTGAATTTAGGGGGAAGTGTTTGTGAGTTTCCTGCATTGTGCAGGGGGTTGGACTAGATGACCCTGGAGGTCCCTTCCAACTCTACGATTCTTCAGGAGGTAGTGGGCTCTCCTTCCTTGGAGGTTTTTCAACAGAGGCTAGATGGCCATCTGACAGCAATGCGGATCCTGTGAATTTAGGGGGAGGTGTTTGTGAGTTTCCTGCTTTGTGCAGGGGGCTGGGCTAGATGACCCTTGAGGCCCCTTCCAACTCTATGATTTTAGGATTCTAAGGTCGTATTACATTAAATTGGAAGGGCCAGTTTGACTGCATTTGTGAAGGCACCCGATTTCTGTGAGAGTTTTCTGAGCTTGCTCTTTTTTTTTCTATTTTAAATGGTGTTGATACGCCTTCATACAAGTGACCCCTCTCCTGTGAGAAAGGGAAGTCAGGTGGGCCTCCTGCAGGGGAAGGGAAGTGGGCTCCTGCCCCCCCCCCCATTTCCTTTCCTTCTGAGCCTCCTGCCACCAGGAGGGCAAGTCCTGGGTGCTCTGCAAAGCCAATGGGTGCCAACCTCCTCAGGAAGCCAGTTTGGTGTAGAGATTAATTGCACAGACTCATATGGGAGAACCGGGTTTGATTCCCCACTCCTCTGCTTGCAGCTGCTGGAATGGCCTTTGGCCAGCCAGAGCTCTCACAGAGTTGTCCTTGAAAGGGCAGCTTCTCTCAGAGCTCTCTCAGCCCCACCCACCTCACAGGGTGTCTGTTGTGGGGGAGGAAGGTAGAGGAGATTGTAAGCTGCTCTGAGACTCTGTCCTTGAAGGGGCAGCTTCTGGGAGAGCTCTCTCAGCCCCACCTACCTACAGGGTGTCTGTTGTGGGGGAGGAAGGGAAAGGAGATTGTAAGCCACTCTGAGACTCTGATTCGGAGACTCTGATGTAGTGGTTAAGTGCATGGACTTATAGGGGAGAACCGGGTTTGATTCCCCACTCCTTCACTTGCAGCTGCTGGAATGGCCGTGGGTCAGCCATAGCTCTCACAGAGCTGTCCTTGAAAAGTGCAGCTTCTGGAAGAGCTCTCTCAGCCCCACCAACGATACTTTTCTCAGAGCTGTTCTGCTCAAGAGTGGTTCTCTCGAAGCTCTCTCAGCCCCACCTACCTTACAGGATGTCTGTTGTGGGGAGAGGAAGGGAAAGGAGATTGTAAACTGCTCTGAGACTTCTTTGGCTAGCGAAGGGTGGGGTATAAATCCAATCTCGCTTCTTCTTCTTCTCCCCCCCCCCCCTCTGTCTTTGATCCTGCTCCAGCATCATAGAGATTCAGCAATGCAGAGATGTTCCGGAATATCTGAATGAGCACTCTGTTAACCATGTGAAGACATAATTAGAGCTTTCCTTCCCACCCCCAAAGTTGATCAGTATAATATCAGTGCATTGCATTTTGCTAGGCAGGAGTATCCGAGGTAGGGTCATTGCTCAGCTCACACCCTGCCATGTCTTTGTGTTTAGTATAAAACAATAGCATGTTGTTAGTGGGCCAAAAACCCCGTGCAGGGTACTCAGAGGCTTAGTGAGGGCAGCAGGCCAAGCAGAGTGTCAGCATGGCAGCTTCTCACTGGCCCTTGGCCTCAAACCCGATGCCCTGAAGCACATTTAGTCAGAGACTACTGCTGGAGGCAAGAGTTAAAAACGAAAGAATCATGACATGGATTCGACAGAAGCTAGAAGCAAATGTTGTGCAGTCCGTTCAAACAAGGCACACTCTTGGTTCAGTGAACTCCTTTCAAGATCTGAACTCTTGAAACGTTAAGACCAGCCAAGTTTTATTCAGAACGGCAGCTTTCGTTAAGCCTCCACGCTTCATCAGACAATGGAACGGGATGCAGCTACGTATACAGCTGGTGGGCTATATGAGAAATCAAAGTGGTACAAAGTTAGAATCCAATGGCAAAACAGGGAAATTAGCGAACTTGAAAGGACATTTGGCCTGGATAGCATTTGCGTGGGAAACCAAAAAAAACATTAACCTGTCAGAATGGGAGCATGACTGTAAGAGTGTTAATTGTTCTATTGTTTCCAAGTCTCAGTTAAACTGAGAACATGGAGACCGAGTCCTATGAGGAAAGGTGGAAGGAGCTAGGGATGTTTAGCCTGGAGAGGAGGTGGCTGAGAGGTGATAGGATCACCATCTTCAAGTCCTTGAAGGGCTGTCATATAGAGGGTGGTGTGGAATTGTTTTCTGTGGCCTCGAAAGGTAGGACCAGAACCAATGGGTTGAAATTAAATCAAAAGACTTTACGGCTCAACATTAGGAAGAACTTCCTGAGCGTTAGAGCAATTCCTCAGTGGAACTGGCTTCCTCCTCGGGAGGTGGTGGGCTCTCCTTCCTTGCAGGTTTTTCAACATAGGCTAGATGGCCACTTGACAGCGATGAAGATCCTGTGAATTTAGGGGGAGATGTTTGTGGGTTTCCTGCATTGTGCAGGGGGTTGGACTTGATGACCCTGGAGGTCCCTTCCAACTCTAGGATTCTAGGATTCTATGACTGTTAGAGCGGTTCCTCAGTGGAACAGGCTTCCTCCTTGGGAGGTGGTGGGCTCTCCTTCCTTGGAGGTTTTTAAACAGAGGCTAGATGGCCATCTGACAGCAATGAAGATCCTGTGAATTTAGGGGGAGGTGTTTGTGAGTTTTCCTGCCTTGTGCAGGGGGTTGGACTAGATGACCCTGGAGGTCCCTTCCAACTCTAGGATTCTAGGATTCTATGACTGTTAGAGCAGTTCCTCAGTGGAACAGGCTTCCTCCTTGGGAGGTGGTGGGCTCTCCTTCCTTGGAGGATTTGAAACAGAGGCTAGATGGCCATCTGACAGCAATGAGGATCCTGTGAATTTAGGGGGAGGTGTTTGTGACTTTCCTGTGTTGTGCAGGGGGTTGGACTAGATGACCCTGGAGGTCCCTTCCAACTCTAGGATTCAGTGTCTTTCCCAGAGGTGTTCCTGTCCACCTAATCTACTTTTTAAATGTGTAACATTATAAACATCGTTCTAGTTTGCTTAAAGGTGCCCCTGGATTCCTACTTCGGTCTGCTGCTTCAGAGCAACACTGCCGCCCACCTGGATCTGAGCTCTTCAAAACCCACCAACATTTTTAACATTCCTCAGTCCCATTTCTCAGTGTGTGTGTGTGGCGGGGGGGAGAGCAAGGTTGCATGGAACAGAGGAGCTGTCCGAGGTGTGGAAATAAGTATCGACACAGCACTGCTGGCCTTTGAAGGCATGTCCACACACGCACACGCCACCATCAAGTGCAGCCCGGCATAATAATTGTATGGCCTCTGTTTGGGGACTGATGGGCTCCTTGCACCAGAGACACGTCTGTGCTAGGGCTGATGGAAATTCAATTAAAGTAGCACCTGATTGGCTAAAAAGCTTTTTAGGGGTCTATGCTTTCGAGAGACAGAGCCAGTGTGATGTAGTGGTTAAGTGTTTGGGCTCTTCTCTGAGAGAACTCCTCCACTTGCGGCTGCTGGGACGGCCTTGGGTCAGCCAGAGCTCTGGCAGAGGTTGTCCTTGAAAGGGCAGCTGCTGGGAGAGCCCTCTCAGCCCCACCCACCTCACAGGGTGTCTGTTGTGGGGGAGGAAGGGAAAGGAGATTGTAGGCCACTCTGAGCCTCTGTCCTTGAAAGGGCAGCTGCTGTGAGAGCCCTCTCCAGCCCCACCCACCTCACAAGGTGTCTATTGTGGGGGGAGAAGATATAGGAGATTGTGAGCCGCTCCGATTGTGAGCTGGCCAGCTTGGAGAAGGCACTTGTCTCTTTAAATTGCTTCTCCAAACCAAGCCAGGTGGTGGTTTAGAGAATACCTTTAAAGCTACTTTCTTTCTGACTCTCCCCCCAATCTATTCGTCTTGCCTTCCTTCCTTCTTGTCTTGTGGCTCTCAAACATCTGACATTCATGTCTTGCGCCTTTCAAACATGTGGCTCTTACATTAAGCAAGTTTGGCCACTCCTGGTCTAGAGGATGATACCCGGGTACACAAATCATGCTGGATGAAGCAAACACAAAATCCAGTTCTGCAGAATGCCTGCTATCACGTACTGAGAAGTGAGTGCAGTCTGACTTGCTATGTCTGCACTGTGGGGTGCCTCAGGGAGCAGTTCTCTCCCCGATATTGTTTAACATCTTTATGCGCCCCCTTGCCCAGATTGCGCGGAGGTATGGGCTCGGTTGTCATCAGTACGCTGATGACACCCAGCTCTATCTATTGATGGAAGGCCGGACTGGCGATGTCCCTATAAATTTGGACCGGGCGTTACAGGCCGTGGCTGACTGGCTCAGGCTGAGTGGGCTGAAGCTGAATCCAACGAAGACTGAGGTCCTTTGCGTGGGCCGGGACGGACCGGAAGGGGAGATCATTCTGCCGGCTTTTGACGGTGCGCCACTGATACCAGTGCGCAGGGTCAAGAGCTTGGGGGTGCTACTGGAATCCTCGCTATCAATGGAGGCCCAGATAGCCGCCACCGCAAGATCCGCCTTCTTTCATCTTAAAAGGGCGAGGCAGTTGGCTCCCTTCTTGGAACGCGACGACCTAGCAACTGTGATCCACGCAACGGTCACCTCAAGATTAGACTACTGCAATGCCCTCTACATGGGGCTGCCCTTGTGTCGAACGCGGAGACTCCAGGTAGTGCAGAATGCGGCGGCCAGGCTGCTAGCGGGACTACCTAGATGGGAACACGTGCAGCCTGTGCTGCGGGATCTGCATTGGCTGCCGGTTGTCTACCGTGTTCGCTATAAGGTGCTGGTTATCACCTTTAAAGCCCTATATGGCCGAGGACCTGCCTACCTACGGGACCGCCTCTCCCCATATATTCCCCAGAGAGCACTAAGATCCAGCTCCCAAAACCTTCTACAAATCCCTGGGCCAAAAGAGGCCAGACTTAAGATAACCCGGGAGCAAGCCTTTTCACTAATGGCCCCTCGTTGGTGGAACCAACTCCCAGAGATGGTGCGAGCCCTGCGGGATCTGAATCAGTTCCGCAGGGCTTGCAAAACCCATCTTTTTCAGCTCTCATTTGGAACAGGACCTGACCAAACTGACTAACTATCGTAATTTTAGCCACTTTATGTTGAAATTGGAACTGATGTATGACAATATGTAAACTATGACCGACAGAAATATAGCACCTATTTCTACCTACTTTATATTTTTATATCTTTTAATCTCCTATTCTCTTATTTTTATATTTTTAAACTTTATTAATTCATGTAATTGTATTATTTAAACCATTGCTGTCTATTTTAACCGAATCATGCTTGTCATGTCTGTGAGCCGCCCTGAGCCCGCCTTCTGGTGGGGGAGGGCGGGATATAAAAATAAAATTTGCTTTGCTTGCTTTGCTTTGCTTTGCTATGTATTCCAGGCATTTCCCCTTTAGATTCTGTTCTGTTGGATGTTGTAGAAAGTTGTTTAAACTTAGTATATGAAGACCTACCAGTCCAGAATGTTTTGCCATGGAGAGACAGTTGCTGGTAGAAACTGGGGAGGGATGGTGGCTCAGTGGTAGAGCATCTGCTTGGGAAGCAGAAGGTCCCAGGTTCAATCCCTGGCATCTCCAAAAAAGGGTCCAGGCAAATAGGTGTGAAAAACCTCAGCTTGAGACCCTGGAGAGCCGCTGCCAGTCTGAGAAGACAATACTGACTTTGATGGACCAAAGGTCTGATTCAGTATAAGGCAGCTTCATATGTTCATATGTTCTGAGACTCTGTCCTTGAAAGGGTATCTTATGGGGAGAGCTCTCTCAGCCCCACCCACCTCACAGGGTGTCTGTTGTGGGGGAGGAAGGGAAAGGAGATTGTAGGCTGCTCTGAGACTCTGTCCTTGAAAGGGCAGCTTCTGGGGAGAGCTCTCTCAGCGCCACCCACCTCACAGGGTGTCTGTTGTGGGGGAGGAAGGGAAAGGAGATTGTAGGCTGCTCTGAGACTCTGTCCTTGAAAGGGCAGCTTCTGGGGAGAGCTCTCTCAGCGCCACCCACCTCACAGGGTGTCTGTTGTGGGGGAGGAAGGGAAAGGAGATTGTAGGCCGCTCTGAGACTCTGTCCTTGAAAGGGCAGCTTCTGGGGAGAGCTCTCTCAGCCCCACCCACCTCACAGGGTGTCTGTTGTGGGGGAGGAAGGGAAAGGAGATTGTAGGCCGCTCTGAGACTCTGTCCTTGAAAGGGCAGCTTCTGGGGAGAGCTCTCTCAGCCCCACCCACCTCACAGGGTGTCTATTGTGGGGGAGGAAGGGAAAGGAGATTGTAGGCCGCTCTGAGACTCTGTCCTTGAAAGGGCAGCTTCTGGGAGAGCCCTCTCAGCCCCATGCACCTCATAAGGGTGTCTTTTGTGGGGGAGGAAGGGAAAGGAGATTGTAGGCCGCTCTGAGACTCTGACCTTGAAAGGGCAGCTTCTGGGAGAGTTCTCTCAGCCCCACCTACCTCAAAGGGTGTCTGTTGTGATGGGAGAAGATAGAAGAGCTTGTAAGGTGCTCTGATTCAGAGAGCAGGGTGGAATATAAATCTGCAGTCTTCTCCTCCTCCTCCTCCTCATCCCCCTTCTTCATCACATGCCTTTAAAAGGCTGTACCCTGGTTGACCTCGGAGGTGCTCCCAAGCTGAGATTGTCCTCTTCGGACCAGCGTGGCTCCCCTCCGAAACCATCTTGACAGGAGTTGTTTCTTTCTCTTGCAGCCTTAAAGAAAGGACGCTTCTGGATCACACCCGACCCTTACCATAAAGACGACAACATCCAGATCGGCCGGGAGGTGAAGATTTCTTGCCAGGTGGAGGCCGTCCCCTCCGAAGAGCTCACCTTCAGCTGGTTCAAGAACGGGCGGCCGCTGCGCAGTTCGGAGAGGATGGTCATCACCCAGACGGACCCCGACGTCTCCCCCGGAACCACCAACCTCGACATCATCGATCTCAAATTCACGGACTTTGGGACGTACACCTGTGTCGCCTCTCTGAAGGGGGGCGGCATATCGGACATCAGCATCGACGTGAACATTTCCAGCAGCACAGGTGAGCGGGTTTCTGTAAACTCCCTTTTGTGTGCACTTGGGTGATGGAAGATACTTCTGTGGAATGCAGAGCTGCGGGTGGAAGGCAAGATATAAGCCGCAGAGGGGTGGCCCAGCTGTGTCTCGGAAGCCATGCGTGGCTCTTTCACAAATATTGTGCGGGTCTCAAAGCCCCCAGCGCCCCGTCGGCCGGCTTGGAGAAGGCATTTCTCTCTTTCAGTCACTTCACCGAGCCAGCTCACCTGCAGCTTGGAGAATGCATTTGGAGTTGAAGTTGCTTTCTTTCTACTGCTTCCTTCCCCCATCTATTTGCTTTCTTTCAATTTGGTGTAGTGGTTAAGTGCGCGGACTCTTATCTGGGAGAACCGGGTTTGATTCCCCACTCCTCCACTTGCACCTGCTGGAATGGCCTTGGGTCAGCCAGAGCTCTCTTATCTGGGAGAACCGGGTTTGATTCCCCACTCCTCCACTTGCACCTGTTGGAATGGCCTTGGGTCAGCCAGAGCTCTCTTATCTGGGAGAACCGGGTTTGATTCCCCCCTCCTCCACTTGCACCTGCTGGAATGGCCTTGGGTCAGCCATAGCTCTTTTATCTGGGAGAACCGGGTTTGATTCCGCACTCCTCCACTTGCAGCTGCTGGAATGGCCTTGGGTCAGCCAGAGCTCTCTTATCTGGGAGAACCGGGTTGGATTCCCCCCTCCTCCACTTGCAGCTGCTGGAATGGCCTTGGGTCAGCCAGAGCTCTCTTATCTGGGAGAACCGGGTTTGATTCCCCCCTCCTCCACTTGCAGCTGCTGGAATGGCCTTGGGTCAGCCAGAGCTCTCTTATCTGGGAGAACCGGGTTTGATTCCCCACTCCTTCACTTGCACCTGCTGGAATGGCCTTGGGTCAGCCAGAGCTCTCTTATCTGGGAGAACCGGGTTTGATTCCCCATTCCTCCACTTGCAGCCGCTGGAATGGCCTTGGGTCAGCCAGAGCTGTCTTATCTGGGAGAACCAGGTTTGATTCCCCACTCCTCCCCTTGCAGCTGCTGGAATGGCCTTGAGTCAGCCAGAGCTCTCTTATCTGGGAGAACCGGGTAGGATTCCCCACTCCTCCACTTGCACCTGCTGGAATGGCCTTGGGTCAGTCATAGCTCTGGCAGAGGTTGTCCTTGAAAGGGCAGCTGCTGTGAGAGCCCTCTCCAGCCCCACCCACCTCACAGGGTGTCTGTTGTGGGGGAGGAAGGGAAAGGAGATTGTGAGCCGCTCTGAGACTCTTCGGAGTGGAGGGCGGGATATAAATCCAATATCTTCATCTACCTCACAGGGTGTCTGTTGTGGGGGAGGAAGGGAAAGGAGATTGTGAGCCGCTCTGAGACTCTTCAGAGTGGAGGGCGGGATATTAATCCAATATCTTCATCTACCTCACAGGGTGTCTGTTGTGGGGGAGGAAGGGAAAGGAGATTGTGAGCCGCTCTGAGACTCTTCAGAGTGGAGGGCGGGATATAAATCCAATATCTTCATCTACCTCACAGGGTGTCTGTTGTGGGGGAGGAAGGGAAAGGAGATTGTGAGCCGCTCTGAGACTCTTCAGAGTGGAGGGCGGGATATTAATCCAATATCATCACCTTCTTCTTTCCACCTTTCATATACATATGAGCATATGAAGCTGCCTTATGCTGAATCAGACCCTCCTGGGTCCATCAAAGTCAGTATTGTCTACTCAGACTGGCAGCGGCTCTCCAGGGTCTCAAGCTGAGGTTTTTCACACCTACTTGCCTGGACCCTTTTTAGTTGGAGATGCCGGGGATTGAACCTGGGACCTTCTGCTTACCCAGCAGATGCTCTACAACTGAGCCACCATCCCTCCCCTGCTCTCCAGGGTCTCAAGCTGAGGTTTTTCACACCTACTTGCCTGGACCCTTTTGAGTTGGGGATGCTGGGGATTGAACCTGGGACCTTCTGCTTACCCAGCAGATGCTCTACCACTGAGCCACCATCCCTCCCCTAGAAAAGGATAAACTGAAGATTTCTTTCCACTTTTCCTTTCTTGAGGCTCTCAAACATCCAGCATTCATGTCTTGCGGCTCTCAAACGTCTGACGTTCATATTTTGCAGCTCTCAAACATCTGACATCTACTGTGTGTGGCTCTTATGTTAAGCAACTTTGACCATGTCTCGCGGTGCTCAGACATCTGATTTGCTTGTTTTACGGCTCTCAGAAACCTGGCGTTTTCTCTGTGTGGCTCTTAGGTTAAGCAAGGTTGGCCACCCCTGAGCCAGCTTGAGGTAGAGATCTTTGTTTTGATCCCCCCGATGCTAGAAAACCTAGAGAAACAAATGTCAAGCAGGGAGATGCT